>NW_019396084.1:345232-391518 GCF_000591075.1 Eurytemora carolleeae | reverse complement strand
AAAAGAACAATAATATTAATGATAATAATGATAATGATGATAAAGACAACAAAACAGTAATACCCACATAAAACTATTGAAAATATGAGAACAAATGGATTAAACCAACTTTTGAGGAAATTAAAAATTTTAGTTAACCACAGGTTGCTTTGACCAATTTTGCTTACAAAATTGATCTCGGGAACCTTCGGTAAAATAAAATTCCCTTAACTCCCCTGTAAAGTAGTTGTAAACAATTATTATTAATTCATCAGAAGTAATATAAACAAAATGCCAATAAGTAATACCATAAAGAAATAATACAATTAAAAAGTATTGAATATTAATAAAAGTATAGGAATAACATTATTAAAGCATTGATAAGTAAGCAGTAATTAATCACTATATTTATATATATATATTTATATACCACCCACATAACAAGAGTGCAAACACTGAGAAAAAGAATCAACTAGACCCAACCCTTCGCAAAATATCTAATTTTAACAAGAGAAAGATCGATAGCTCATTCATTTGTTATAAAACAAAGCTATAAGGGTATCATTGTGAATCAGACATTGTATCATTGTGAAGGAGGCTTACAATTCAATTTACAAAATGAATTTAATAAAACACAAAGAAAGGATTAAATAAAATAATTATAATTACTTTTGAAAACCTGGCACAAAACGTAGAAGATAATGTTCACCCAAATACAATTATCAGTGAAAAGCGGAAAATCAAATTTCCTGAATAAATTATTAAAAAATATAGTTCTTATGAATCTGACAATGTTCCTGATGAATTTAATGGACTATACGAATGCTGTTTTCAAATGTTTTTTATTTATTTCTACATTGTATGTAGACCCTGAAAAGAAATAACAAGGTTCCAGCTTACCATGTTGGTACGAAGGTGGAATATAACTAAATTCCCCCACCCCCTCAATACATGATTTCCCCATTTTACTCTTCTTTTCCCCCTATCCCCTCGGCATTTATAGTATAGGATTTTCTATTGATAAAACTTAGAAAGGTAAATGTGATTATGTAACAAAAAACTTTTTCGTAATCTAAAACATTCTTTGCCAAATATTATGTAAAATATACATACTGGGATACCCACAAAGATAAGACTGTAATAGCGACCTAAAACTCTTAAAATATAATGATATCATGGTTTAATTTGAGCTTTTGTAAGGGTCCCAGGAATCTTCCGTACGGTCTTCTCTCTCAACCTTTGTAGGAAACCCTTGATATAATAAACCACGATAGTGTTTCCGTACAGGAAAAGTATAAAGTTCAGCTCACCATTTTTGGATAGGTTTTGAACTATATTTACAGAATCCAACAGTTTTGGATAGGTTTTGAACTATATTCATAGAATCCAACAGTTTTGGATAGGTTTTGAACCATATTTATAGAATCCAACAGTTTTGGTTGAAAAAAAGTATTTTTAGGACTTTTTTAATGTGTTTTTTTGGATTACCTGTGTCTGATATAAATGAAAAAATGGCTAAAAATCAAGTTTTTATGTTTATTTATAAATTCTTTTTTCCTAAACTTAAAAGATTTAAAAGACAAGACTAGTAGAATAACTTTTTATTTCTGTCCCTTATAAAAATAATGCCGTTTGTTCTTTTTGTTAAAATGTTGGGATAAAAATAAAATTTGAGCTTGAAGAACTACACCGAAATAATATCAGCAGAGTATGGAAGACGAAATTCAAAACTATTTACCAACTGTCATGTTTCTTGGGACACCGTGTAGCTTCAGATTTGTGTTTATTCATCATTCTTAAATCCTGCTTAATCAGTGATAACATGTTTAAAACTTGGATAAAAGATAATAAATATTAATTTTAACTTTTTGCTTCATTTTATGGCTAAGGTTGATTATTTGGCATCGCTTTGTTTCGTACTTTCAGTTGTATAATCAAAATTTCTGCTTTTAAGCCATGCCATTCTTGGCGTACTCTACTGTTGAGTCCGGCCTTCGAAAGTGTTTCTTGTCTGTAAATCTTGTATTATACATCTAATCTAAAAAAATATGTTTGGTGCACATTTTATTTTTACTTTTTGTTGATGTTTTTTTTAGTGAAATAATTAGTTTCAGACATGTCAGACATTAGTGACAGAAGCAAAGAAATAACATTTTTCTCAATTTTTAAATCAAAGTAAGCACTTTTCATGATACATTATTAAACAATAAGATTTTGTACTTTATTCGGACCCATTTGGATCAGACATTCGACGCGTACTTGAAACTAAAAATTAAAATGGAGATGTAATCTTTAAATTATCCCAATAAATGCAAATTTTTATTTATTATTAATGTATGGAGGGGAGTAGTAATATGTATATTAACTTGTAAATCATTTCATTTGATTTATGAAACTTGGTAATATAAAGTTAAGTAGTTTTCAGATGACAATTGTATGATTTTTATTTTTTAAGTAAAACTAAACCGTTGATAACCAAGTAATTTCGTACACTGTAGTTTTTTTCAGCAAAGAAATTATTCGGGTCTAGGAAATAATGCAATTTAAAAAAAATGATATTTATGATTTCACGCAGATTTAACAGTTCGGTCCATTTCCTTCAATCACAATTTTACTAATTTAACATAAATTTTCAATTTTCTGCTTTTATATTTTATTCAAAAGTATTAAAAAGACAACTGTGTAAGTTTTAAGATTGCTAAATTTTAGACTAAAGCGCGATTGCATTAAGATTATAGAGACCAAACGCACCTTGACAGAATTAAACGCTTGAAATACAAAAGTCTACAACATCAGGCTGCAAAAATTGGAATTTATGACAAGCGTTTTAGTACCAGACATGGAAACGTTTAACAAAGTTTAATAAACCCTATGATTAAAAGTTTAATAAACCCTATGATTAAAAGTTTAATAAACCCTATGATTAAAAGTTTAATAAACCCTATGATTAAAAGTCTAATTTTGTTAAATTTAACAATCCTCTCCCTAAGCACAACATTCGCTCATTTATTGTTTTCCGGCTTTCCCCCTTACTATTTCCGACACAGAGTTGAAATACAAGGGATGTACAGGGACGCATCTTCAAATAAATCAAAAAAATTGCTCTATGATGAGAGTGTATAATAATATATTTTGCCAGCTCTATGGTGAGAGTGTGTATAATAATATCTTTTGCCAGCTCTATTGTGAGAGTGTGTATAGTACTCTATTTTGCCAACTCTATGGTGAGAGTATGTATAAAAATATATATTTTGGCAGCTCTATGGCGACAGTGCGTATTTTGCCAGTTCTATGGTGAGAGTGTGTATAGTATTCTATTTTGCCAGCTCTATGGTGAGAGTGTGTATACTATTCTATTTTGCCAGCTCTATGGCGAGCATATGAATAGAGTATACTCCTTGTGTTGGCTGACAGCCATCATTAAGTTTAGTACACAATGAACCTCAAGCCTTGTTATTTCTGTGGGCGGGCTGGTCAACTCCACTGTGGGGGGTGTGGTAAGGTATCTGCTTGCTGCTCCGCCCATCTAAATCTGCACAGGAGAGGGAAGGAGCCTTGTTTCCCCTGGGAGATCCTAGAGAAACCACTTGTTGGAAGATGTATGGTTACTTCTAGGTAATTATCTATCCTTCTTCTCCTACATCAAGGACCAAGCTATTATCTATCCTACTTCTCCTACATCTAGCTATTATATATCCTCTACTTCTCCTACATCTAGATATTAACTATCCTACTTATCCTACATCTAGATATTATCTATTCTACTTCTCCTACATCTAGATATTATCTATTCTACTTCTCCTACATCTAGGTATTAACTATCCTACTTCTCCTATATCTAGATATTAACTATCCTACTTATCCTACATCTAGATATTAATTATTCTACTTCTCCTACATCTAGGTATTATCTATCCTACTTCTCCTATATCTAGATATTAACTATTTTACTTCTCCTACATCTAGATATCAACTATCCTACTTCTCCTACATCTAGATATTATCTATCCTACTTCTCCTACATATAGCTATTATCTATTCTACTTCTCCTACATCTAGGTATTATCAATTCTACTTCTCATACATCTAGGTATTATCTATTCTACTTCTCCTACATCTAGATATTATCTATCCTCCTTCTCCTACGTCTAGATATTAACTATCCTACTTCTCCTATATCTAGATATTAACTATCCTACTTCTCTTACATCTAGATATTGACTATCCTACTTCTCCTATACCTAGAAATTATCTATCCTACTTCTCCTACATCTAGATATTAACTATCCTACTTCTCCTCTATCTAAATATTAACTATCCTGCTTCTCCTATATCTAGATATTAACTATCCTACTTCTCCTATATCTAGATATTAACTATCCTACTTCTCCTATATCTAGATATTAACTATCCTACTTCTCCTATATCTAGATATTAACTATCCTACTTCTCCTATATCTAGANTCTATCCTACTTATCCTATATCTAAATATTATCTATCCTACTTATCCTATATCTAAATATTATCTATCCTACTTATCCTATATCTAGATATTAACCATCCTACTTCTCCTATATCTAAATATTATCTATTCTACTCATCCTATATCTAAATATTATCTATCCTACTTGTCCTATATCTAGATTTTAACTATCCTACTTATCCTATATCTAAATATTATCTATCCTACTCCTCCTATATCTAAATATTATCTATCCCACTTCTCCAACATCTAGATATTAACTATCCTACTTCACCTACATATATATCCTATTTCTCTTGGTATTGTGCTGTGGCTTAAAAAATATTTTAGTTAACTCCAATTCCGCACAGCTCTCAACCGCCAATTTTCTGGTTTTGACAATCAAATATTTTCAGGAAAGTTTGTGCCGGAGAAACACTGTTTCAGGAGGAACCTGTTGTAATAGGTGAGTGAGCAGGGTCCAGAAACAAAAAAAGTTGGCTTAGCATTTTTTTGTAAAGGTTAAGATACATATCAGATGTCAGAATGTGAGACATTCATTAGTTATAGGACTTTATAAGGACTACTTTTATTCCGCTATATACTGGTGATGACTAATATATCCAGCTTTGTATTGTGAATAAAAATGAATCCTAGGTTTATATTTCAAACTTAAAAATAAATTAAACAGATAAATTTGTATTTAAAAACTAAATTGTTAACACTTGTGTGTTTAGGTCCAAATCAGGTGGGTTCACCCATCTGCCTCTCCTGTTATTCATCTATAGGTAGGAAAAATATATCAGAATGTTTCCAAGTACTCCGCTTAAGCTAAACCTCAGAACAACCGCGTTGAAGTTCTAGAACTTTTGGTTTTCAGGCACAACAGCAAAATTAAGTTAACAAGTAAAATTAAATAATGCCAGATTGTTAAGTGACACTTCAAAGTCGTCCAAGTCTTGAAAATTACTGTATAGTGTTCAAAGCTCTTTAGATCTCTGTAATATAATTACTCTTGTCCAATGTGTTTAAATCTAAGGTGAGGGGGATAATGTTCGTGTAAACATTTCAGTTTAATGTTTTGAGACAGCTGAAGACTCCTAGAGACACAATTATGGTCCCACCACCACGGTGCCATTTTCATTCCACCTGGTGGTCAAAATGGCAAACTCATGTTTGCTTAATTTTGAATAAATTCATGTGCGAATTAAATCTTTAAAAATATTTTAATTAAAAATAAGGCTGTTATCGCGCTATTCAAGAAAACATAAAAAATTATATTTCTTGAAACTGTATGCAGAATAATTTAAAAGGAATAGTTAGTGTTTTTCAAAAGTGCTGATTAGCGAACATTTTTTATATTGGATTCATGTTCATAATTTACAGTGTAGGTAGGCTGGGGCTGTGAAATAATTTTTTTAAAAGAAACAATAAAGTAGTTTTTGAGCAGTCCTTATATGTCATGTTAATTATATGCCATATCAACCTCACCTTTCGGTCTATATGCATTGCTTCAAGTCTGTAATTTGAGTCCTGTGTAAAAAGCCATAAGATGTCAGAAAACAAATTAAAAACTTTTTATGAAAAGTTATTAAGAAAAGTCACAAAGCTGATTAGGGGAGGAAAATTGGGGGCAAGTAAAAAATATTTTCCATCTTGTTTTAGTCAAAACTAAACAATCATCTGTTAGATTTAAATCTGTCTACATATTTAAATATATCAGATTTTTATCTATCAGAATTCCAGGTTTTATTTCCAGGTTCTTTTCCAGGTTTTATTTCCAAGTTATTTTACAGGTTTTATTTCCACGTTATTTTCCAGGTTTAATTTCCAGGTTTAATTTCCGGGTTTTATTTCCAGGTTTAATTTCCGGGTTTTAATTCCTGGTTTAATTTCCAGGTTTTATTTCCAGGTTTTATGTTTAAGTTATATTTCAAGGTTTTATACCAGGTTTTTTTTCCAGGTTATATTCCTAGGTTTTATTTCCAGGTTTTATTCCTGGTTTTATTTCCAGGTTATATTCCCAGGTTTTATTTCCAGGTTTTATTTCCAGGTTTTTCTTCAGAAGCTTTCTTAATGTTATGAATATTCTCTGATCTAGATCTGCAGTATAGATGTACATCTTGCCAGTACCCGCTCTGCGGACCAGACTGCCAAACCAGTTCTGTACATGCAGAGGAGTGTGCTGTACTGAGTAGAGGGGAGCCACCAGTTTTTCAGGTTTGGAATAGGAATAATCATGTACACTGTTCACTTTACCATGTAATATGTGCAAAGTGCAATGTACGTCGTAATCCAAAGATGTCGGAAAAGGCCAGTTTGGACCAAAAATGCTTTTAAAAATTGCCACATAATACACAAACTTACTTTTTTTTCGGAAAACAAATCAAATTCTCTTTTAAAATTTTTTGAATCTCCATATGAACTTTGGGACACGCTGTATTTTATTACATTTCTAATTTTTTAGGAAGAAAATACAGAAGCTTACCATTGCATTCTTCCACTTAGGTACTTTTAGATAATATCAATTATAATAATAATAATAATTTAATAATATTAAAAATAACAATAACAAAATTGTTAATAACGATAATGAAAATAATAATAATAATGATTGTAATTAACAATTTTGAAATTCCTTTCAAATTCATGGGGTTGGCAAATAAGTTCCTTGTTAGACTGGTATTGCTGAGCAGATCAAACCCGGATATATTCAACCTGACTGACCGGCTTATGGACCACGAGGAGGAGAGGTCACAAGGTTCATTTTTCTCTGTTAACATTTGATTGTTATTTGCATCGAAAAAAGATATTTCACCATATTTTTGAAGAAAGTTCTAAAAACTGTCATTGCTTTAAATTCCTGTCTTTTCTTTTGAAAAACTTTGGTTTTTTTTAATATAATCTGGTTCAGGGGAGGACTGGCAGATAACGGAAAGAACAGTTGTGAAGAATATTCTAGAGATCTGTAAAGGAGAGGAAATTGAGAAATTTACTATTCAAGAGGTACGTGCTCAGAACTGTATACATTTTGATTAATTTATTCTGTAACCTGTACCTGTACCTGTACCTGTACCTGTACCTGTACCTGTACCTGTACCTGTACCTGTACCTGTACCTGTACCTGTACCTCTACCTGTACCTGTACCTGTACCTGTACCTGTAGGTTCGCAGAGCTGTAGGAGTACTTGAAGTAAACAGCTACGAGGTTCACAGCTTTGTCAGGTAAAGTTACATAAAATTAATTTATTCTAATATTTATTATTTTCATTTTAAGCAAAGAAAACAAGACTCGCCTATTCTACCGCTTATTTTTGTACCCTTTGATACTTCTAATAACTAAATCCATTTATTGCAAATCGTACTTTTTTATCGTTTTTTCTTTCTGATTTTTGAATTTCAGGTGTGGATATCGTGGTTGTTTTCCAGCTGCAAGTTTACTTTCACATGGTTGTGTTGCAAACTCCAGGTACTTTAGTAATCTGCTACTAACTCCAGGTACTACACTATTCTACTACTACCTCCAGGTACTATGCTAATCTACTATACTAATCTACTTCTAACTCCGGGTACTATACTAATCTACTACTAACTCCGGGTACTATACTAATCTACTTCTAACTCCAGGTACTAAGCTAATCTACTACTAACCCCGGGTACTATACAAATCTACTACTAACCCCGGGTACTATACTAATATATTTCTAACTCCAAGTACTATACTAATCTACTTCTAATTCCAGGTACTATACTAATCTTTTACTAACTCCGGGTACTATACTAATCTACTTCTAACTCCAGGAACTATACTAATCTATTACTAACTCCAAGTACTATACTAATTTGCTATTACTAACTCCAGGTACTATACTAATATACTTCTAACTCCAGGTACTATACTAATCTACTACTAACCCCGGGTACTATACTAATCTATTTCTAACTTCAGGTACTTTACTAATCTATTACTAACTCCGAGTACTATACAAATCTACTTCTAACTCCAGGTACTATACTAATCTGCTACTAACTCCGGGTACTATACTAATCTTCTACTAACTCCGGGTACTATACTAATCTTCTACTAACTCCGGGTATTATACTAATCTATTTCTAACTCCAGGTACTATACTGTTTTTCTTTTGAAATCATATTTTTCCTATTTCAGACATATTTGGAGTACTACACCACCATACACAAATACATGCATAGGTAAATACTTCTTTTACCTAAAAATGTTTCAAAAAGAAAAAATAATCTTTCCTTGGTTTCCAGATGATTAAAATCTTGTTTGTTTTCAATCATTACAACTCCTCTTTCAGAAAAGCTATGGAGAAGAACACATCAGTTTTGTATTCCTAATATGTAACAGGAAACATTCTGTTTTCTCATACGTTTGCGGAAAATCAAATCTAGAGGAGCTATAAGGTCACAAATCAGCACCAGTAATGTTTATTGAATTTGACCTTCTCATTCTGTCTAGTTGACAGTGTAGCTGCTCTTTACCGTTGAAAAGTTGATCGTGAATAGTGAAGGGGAAGATAGTGGGGGGGGGGGGTAAGCACATGTTTTCATAGTCTGAAAAAGTTTATGTAAATATTAAATTTTCATAAACGAATCTTCGTGTGTAATTTTAGCCTAGTAGATTACTGAACCTAGAAAACTTATAATTAGATTGTCTGATTTAGATTTTAGAAGTTTAAAACCAGCATATTTTAAACTTTTAAAATGTTTTTATAGTAATTTTAAACATGGTGGAATATAACTCAGAATTCTCACAAGAATTCTAATTATTATGTACTTGATGAAACCATAATGACACAATCATTAACAGTCATAAAGTGTTGTTTTGTGAATCTAGGGATTAAGCATTTCCCGTATCTTGTGCAGTCAGACTAATTTCATGTTTGTCATATCCTGAAGGGATAGCATAAAGAGAGTGTTCGCGAAAAATTAAAGGAGTGTAGGCGGATAACGAATTGAATGCGATATCGATAACTACTAATTTTACTTCTATATATTGCCGATATAAGGAGTAAATGGTTAAAAACGACTCATGTCGAAGAGCTCAGGACCCACTCAAACAAATCCACGGAGTATCATTATTTTACCCAAACCGTAGATAATTAAATTAAATTTATAATTAAACATTCAGATATTAACAGTTATAAATGTCGATTTTAATTCGATGCATTCCAGCGTAGTTTAAATATCATAATCTTTTTAATTTTCTTTATATCAGATGTACTTGTAGAACGAATATTTGGCCGCTATAGACTCCACTACTCACGATATTTCAGGGATTTCACCTAGCGTCCTCAAAAGTACATAGTATGTTAAAAAAAAGATTATGATGTTCAAATTAAAATCTACAACTGATGTAAAAATGATCTAAACACAATTATGAACATGCAGAAAAAATGAGTCTTTGTCACAAACTCTGATTTCCATTCCAATGCTGTAGACCTAGGATATTTCAAACTATGAATTCTGGTAGAAAATATAATCTAATATTGAAAAATTAAAGGTTTACACCAAGGTTTATAAATATTGGGATTAGAAAATTTTATTTGTGGTTAAGACTCTATATCTTTATTTTCTATTGCAAGGTAAAACTTTAAAACTTTTGCATATTTCTAAACAAAAGAACTGAATTATTGTCTTAATATCCTGAAGGTTTTAAACTTAGATTATTTGATCTAACAGAATTCATAGCTTGAAGTATTTAAAGTATACAACATTGAGTTGCAAAGATATATGATTACAAAATCTGAGTTTGTGGCAAAAACTGGGTTCCTTGTAAACAACACCATGATTAAAAATTGAATTTTATTCCAGCAACTGTTGATCTAGAGAAAGGGGAGGAGATTATCACTAGTTATCATTTACCAACTACCTGCTCAATACTCAGGTAAACAGAGGGTCCAAATATACCAACTACCTGCTCAATACTCAGGTAAACAGAGGGTCCAAATATACCAACTACCTGCTCAATACTCAGGTAAACAGTGGGTCCAAATATACCAACTACCTGCTCAATACTCAGGTAAACAGAGGGTCCAAATATACTAACTACCTGCTCAACACTCAGGTAAACAGAGGGTGGCCAAATATACCAACTACCTGCTCAATACTCAGGTATACAGTGTCCAAATATACCAACTACCTGCTCAATACTCAGGTAAACAGAGGGTCCAAATATACCAACTACCTGCTCAATACTCAAGTAAACAGAGGGTCCAAATATACAAACTACCAGCTCAATACTCAGGTATACAGTGGGTCCAAATATACAAACTACCAGCTCAATACTCAGGTAAACAGAGGGTCCAAATATACCAACTACCTGCTCAATACTCAGGTATACAGAATGTCCAAATTTACCAACTACCTGCTAAATACTCAGGTAAACAAAGGGTCCAAATATACCAACTACCTGCTCAATACTCAGGTAAACAGAGGGTCCAAATATACCAACTACCTGCTCAATACTTAGGTAAACCGAGTGTCCAAATATACCAACTACCTGCTCAATACTGAGGTAAACAGAGGGTCCAAATATACCAACTACCTGCTCAATACTCAGGTATACAGAGTGTCCAAATATACCAACTACCTGCTCAATACTGAGGTAAACAGAGTGTCCAAATATACCAACTACCTGCTCAATACTGAGTTATACAGGGTGTCCAAATATACAATCTACCTGCTCAATACTCAGGTATAAACAGGATAAAATAAAAAAAAATCATTGAATTAAATTTGGGAAAAATTCCAATTATTATTATTATTATTATTAAGATTTCTTTTTACACACAAATATAAAATAATATAATATGGCGTAGGTACTTAAAAAAATGTTAAGATAAGTCAAATAAAATATCCTTCATTTTTTAAGATATTATCAGACAGACCACATACATCACTGAACTTAACAAGCGGTGCTGATTGTTCTGAGTATTACAAGTTTCAAGTATTGATTTCAAAAATCTCTACAAAAGGGACAATGTACATTCTTCTTCATGGGAAACAATGTACAGGAATTACCAGATTTAAACATTTTTAAATGTTTAAGACGATCTTTGACATATTATATCAGATAAAGGTTTCAAGGGTACCGTTGTGAATATACCCCTCTCTAAATGGATGGTTTCTTGAAAATACGTTAACAGTCCCTTTACAGGAAGATATGCAATATGGTACATAACTTAGTTTTAGAAACAACCTGGAGAATTAAAAAAGTTTCATCAATTTTTAAGACAGGATCGATTTTGAAGTGTAGCAACGCCATTGGATTTCATTTTACCCCTCTAACTCACTTATTCTTTCTGTACCCCTTTCAATACGATAAAGCACTTGCTTGAGACCTTGCAATCACAGTGTATTAGTTACAAAAGCATTTAAACTTTCCTTAAAATGTGCCAAAGTGAATAAAGCTAAAAGTGTAGCTTATAAAAAGGTGTTTAAAAATATTCCTTCTGTTAAAATATTGTATTTTCAGACGTCCTAAACTGCTGGCAGGTTGGTATTTCGAATGCAATTGCAAGAGGTGAGAACCACGATAAAACTGTTTTAAAGCAACTAAGTTTATGCCGCAAACTGGAATTTTTCCATCCCTAAATCTTTGCAACCCAATGTCAGAGATCTTAGATATTTAAAGCTAGGGATTCTGTGAAATTAAATTATATAAGTTTAAAATATAAAATGTTTACACCATCAGGCTGCCAAGATATAGGGATTATGAAATTTAAATTTGTGGCAAAAAAACTCGGTTACTTTTATCTCTTTATGAAAAATCTAAATATGTTTGAAATAAATTGGTATGAACTGTACTGTAGATGTGAGAGTGCTGATGAACTCGGAACACATCTGAACACCCAGATTTGTAAAGGGTGTGGTAGCCCCTCCCTCCTTCCAACCACGCCCCTTCAGATAGGTTCTGACTGGGTGTGTCAGAACTCTGAGTGCCTCTACAGGTTGGAAAAAGTTGAAATAGAATATATTTCTAAATATTTTTAAATATTTTCTATTTAGTATTCTGTATTTAAATTCCGAAGAGGTTGCGCTGCATACTGCAAACTCTAATACAACACATATTTTCGCAAGAATAAAACCACAATTCTCATGTTTTTTTTCTGCAAAAAAACACAAATTCTGATTTTATTGTCATTTTTTCTTTGCTACCTAATGCTGTAGACCTTGATATTTCAAACTAGGAATTCTGTTAGATCAAACAATCAAAGTGTGAAATATCAGGTTTCAAAGATATAGGAATTGGAAAATTTGAGTTTTTGGCAAAGACTCAATTCTTTTCTTCACCATTGTCTGCAACTAACCTAAAACAGGATAAAATGGCGCTTCGCGTTCTTATTTCTGACGTTTTATTGTTGATCTATCTGCAAGGCTTTTTTTTTCTTACATTAAAAAGGAATTGAATCTTTGCCATAAACAAAAAATTATAATCTCCATATCTTTGCCGCCTGATGGCGTAAATCTTTGATAATTCAAGCTTAGATTATTTGATCTATAACAGAGTTCATAGTTTGAAATATCTAAAGTCTAGGACACTGGGTTGTAACGTTATAGGGAATAGAAAGTGAGAGTTTGTGACAAAGACTCAATTCCTTTATAAACAAAAGAAGTTTTGGATTTTTCTGCCTCGTTTTTTGGTAAATTTTCAACAAAATTTTAAATGGAATCCTTTCTTATAAATAAACAGACAAGCCATATATATATTTCAGTTTTTAACTTCTAATTTCTTCAAAAAAGAATTGTACTAAACAAAATTTTTTCCGACTCACGTCGATCTTTAGTATTCAAATTATTTGCAATAATTGTCCTTAAAAAATCTTGTACTATCTAAATTTTATATATTTATAAACTATTGTGTGTCCAGGGAAAGTGAGAAAGATGCACTGAAAACTGCAACCGATCTTGTCGATCATATAAAAACGATCTCAAAGAGTGACAGGTTATCATATTTTCTCATATTTATTATTAGTTGATCTGGTTGGATATACTGGATATATTTCTATTTAGATATAATATCCAGCTCTAGTTGGATATATTGGATATATTTCTATTTAGATATTATATCCAGATCTGGTTGGATATACTGGATATATTTCTATTTAGATATAGTATACAAATCTGGTTGGATATATTGCATATAATTATATTTAGATATTATATCCAGCTCTGGTGGGATATACTTGATATATTTCTATTTAGATATATTATCCAGATCTGGTTGGATATATTGCATATAATTCTATTTAGATATTATATCCAGCTCTAGTTGGATATATTGGATATATTTCTATTTTGATAAAATATCCAGATCTGGTTGGATATATTGGATATGATTCTATTAAGATTTTATATCCAGATCTGTTTGGATATACTGGATATATTTCTATTTAGATATTATATCCAGCTCTGGTTGGATATATTGGATATATTTCTATTTAGATATAATATCTAGCTCTGGTTGGATATACTGGATATATTTCTATTTAGCTATAATATCCAGCTCTGGTTGGATATACTGGATATAATTCTATTTAGATATAATATCCAGCTCTGGTTGGATATATTGGATATATTTCTATTTAGATATTATATCCAGCTCTGGTTTGATATACTGGATATATTTCTATTTAGATAAAATATCCAGCTCTGGTTGGATATACTGGATATTTTTCTATTTAGATATAATATCTAGCTCTGGTTGGATATATTTCTATTTTGATATAATATCCAGCTCTGGTTGGATATATTGGATATATTTCTATTTAGATATTATATCCAGCTCTGGTTGGATATACTTGATATATTTCTATTTAGATATAATATCCAGCTCTGGTTGGATATACTGGATAAAGCCGAAAGTCAAGTACATCCTCAACATGAAGCAGTCATAGAGGTAGAAATATCAACTTCTCATTTAACCATTAATTTTCATTAATCATCATTGATTTTTATTGATTTTCATTAATTTTCATTAATTTTCATTTTCTTGTCATTTATTTTTTGCATTAGAAATAATAATCTTTTAACAATTTTTTTATATTTTAGTACAAAAAAGAATTGAAAATCTATTTAAAAGTATTAAATCGATCTTTTGATTTTCAATACCTATTTCAAAAGAATATTTTTAATGCTCTTTGATTTTATTCCACTGAATTCGGTTTAATATTTGAACAAATGTCGCCGACCATTTATCTATATAATATTCTGACGAGAGAAGAAATGAAACTAGATTTCAGCAGTGGGTTCTCTCATAGAATAAAAATCCTTTGAACTTCTCCACTACAAAGAATAAATCTGTTCTTTGTTAAAAATCCGTTTCTAACTTTGCTCCCTCAATCTTTTCTCCATCCTCCCTCCATCCTCCTTCCATCCTTCCACCATCCTCTTTCTCACGTCATCTAACCAGGTTTAAAATTGAGTTGTGGGGTTGGTAACATAGAGGAGTAAAATTATTTTTGAAAAGAACTCCTGAATAGATTTGTAAGTGGCTGCTCCCAATATTCTGCCGTGGACCAAACACTAGAACTCAGGACTATGCTCTGGACTTGCTCCGGAGAAAGATTGAACTTGCTAAACGACAAACCAGGGTTCTTAATGTAATAGAACCAGGGATCAGTAAGGTAACAAGAACATATGATAAAACCCTACAAATATATCTATCATACATCTATATATAAAGTTGTAATCTCTATTTGTCTATCTGTCTGCTTATTTGTACGATCATAACTCGGGAAACCCTGGACTGATTTTGACTCAAATTTTGGTTAGTGAACTTGGGAGAACCACGGGAATGTTCTTAGCTTGGTTTTGAAATTCTAATTTGAATGGGTCGACTTTAATAGTGAAATTTAGTTTCCCGGCAAAATCGTTCAAGTGAGGATACAGGCGGGAGTATGTTTTAGTAACCTTGGCAGCGCTGGGTTCCCAAGCTAGTATACAATATTAAGAATCTAAACTATGAAACCTTGGTTTAGAAAGATAACGTATGATGTAACTCTAAACTATGAAACCTTGGTTTAATAAGATAATATATTATGGAACTCTAAACTATAAAACCTTGGTTTAGTAAGATGATATATTATAGAACTCTAAACTATAAAACCTTGGTTAAATAAGATGATATATTATATAACTCTAAACTATAAAACCTTGGTTTAATAAGATAATATATGATGGAAATCTAAACTATAAAACCTTGGTTTAATAAGATAATATATTATAGAACTCTAAACTATAAAACCTTGGTTTAATACGATGATATATTTTATAACTCTAAACTATAAAACCTTGGTTTAGTAAGATTTGAATTTCCTGTACCTTTGATGTCGTTCACATTTGAAATGGACTCTTTAACTTTTAGACCCGAGCAAAAGCACTGTATGAGCTAATAGAAACTGAGATATATCTTCTGGTTTCGTATCCACAACTATTTGGAGAGTTTAAGAAGAACCCGGAGAACCTGGATATATCCATTCCATATCATCAGGGTTTAGTTGCGGACCGAATAGATGAATGGATGACGACATGTCAGGATATTTTGAGGATTTTTGACAGACTGGGATCCAATCCTGGATTCGAAACAATCCTATGCACAGCTTCAAAAAATATTCTAAAAAGGTTTATTTTATATTATAGTTATGAAAAGATATTAAAATTTGACAAGGTTATTTGTTAGGTGTTCATGTATGAGGACTGAGTTAAAAACTGGAATTGTTGGCAAGGAGTGGATTAAGTTTAAACTAGGTTGGAGTTTATTGGAACTTTGGAAATATGATGGTTAGATGGAAAATATAAATATTTTTAGAAAATGTGCTTTATTTAATTCAATAACTAACTGTAAGTTTTTATCAAAGTTTAAATTAAAAAATTTAATTGAAAAATGAATTAAGATTTAAAAAGGAAAATTGTTACAAAAATCATTATCGAGAGAAAAATAATATAGATCTATTAGTTTTCAGACCCCCCGAAATAATTTCCTAATTTTTTCATTTAATTTCTAATTAAATAACAAAACAGGTGCTATCTTATTATTTACTCAGATATACTCTATAATATAATCTATATGTTTGCTTAGAAGCAATATAAGATGAAGAAAAAGGAAAAAAAAGTTTTTTTTTTTAAACCGTGATAACCAGAATACAATGGAATATGAAGACGACATTATAACAATACTTAAGTGTATTTGTTCTTGTTACAAGGCAAATAGTTTTGCAAGGCAATTATTGAATCACTAATCAAGGGAAATGGGTCTGTTTATGCTGCACAATTGCTGTGCCTCATGCTCATTGAAAAGTTATAACTTGATTCTAAAATTCATCTTCTGGTTATCACGTAGTTTTCGGTAAACTTTGTTTTCTAGAAAATTATTTGAAGTGATTTAAATGGAATTGTTTAAGTATAATACTTAGAAAATTTCATTAGAACAGCCAATCAGAGAAGCCGGAAAATTTGAAATTTTTCGCACCATTTAATTAGGGAACTATCATTGGCCGGAAACTGGCAAGAAAATAAAAAGAAAGAAAAAGAAAGGATAAAGGTGGAAATTAAAAGTGTCCACATTGGATATTTAGATCAAGTGATTTTAGTTTTCAGCTCAGAACATCATATTATAAAATCCTAAGCGATATTTCTTAGGCAAACACAGACAACAGTCATTCCAAGGATTTGATGTTGGCCATATCTAGTTATTTTTACAAGACAATCTGGAATTTTCGAAATTGCAACCGTCATTCATAAATGACAACTGAGAAATGAGAAATGATATCTGACAAGCTTACTTAGAGAAATTGTAAAACTTTTGAGATTATGCTCTTGCAATATTGAAATGTTTCACAATATCGAAATAGGTTTAAAACGCAAGCTTGCCAGCATGTTTAAAAATTTACCAAAAAATTGAATTTCTCTGTATATAAAATAATCATGTACAGGGTGTCCCTAAAAAAAGGAGTGTTGAAAAATGTCCTAGATTTGAGCCTGCGTGTATATACCTTATTTTCTAATCAAAGTTTGTCAATTTATAAAGGTCCCTTAGAACCTTGGGCTTATGTAAGATACCACAATAATTTGTATTCCAATTGGTTCAGCCGTTTTGACTTTTATTGGATACAAAAAATGATCAACCAAATATGAATATAAATATACTAAAATCTAATTTGAATGAATGTATACAACTACATTATGTTAATTAGTTAGTTTTAATAACTGCTTATCATCGTTTGCATTCAGATCGTCATCCTCTTCTTCCTTCATTTACCTTTTCATATAATATGCTGGATAATGTTTTAGAAAACAAGAAGAATTGGGCGGATTCGTTTTTGAAATAAAGTATAAAAACTGAAAGGTTCTTTATTTAGAATTATTTATTTAAAATGCGTTAAGTGAAATACATATATATATATATATATATATATATATTTATAAATATATATATATATTCAATATTGCCTTTTGCGCATTTAAGGTCTGATTTAATGAACAGGGAAAAATAGATAAACCAGGAGAATTGCGGGAACAATTTGTTTAGTGTAGTCGAGTTTCTATACTAAAGAAGTATAGATCATCTGGCCAAACCTAGTTGAACTTCGTCTCAAATTTGATTGAATCCGAGCTAATATTTTAATTACGGCCAATTGATAAAATACATAGAAAAAACTTTGAGATGGGAACAGGGAGTAAGGAATAGAAGTGAGATATAACTGACGCGGTTCGCCCTACCATATGATTATACAATACATGCTTTGCAGATGGTACTTCGTTTGTGTAAGAAATATGCAGAATAGGTTATTGTATACGCGGTAATTTTACATCAGACAAATATTTCTTATTCAAATGAAGTACCGTCTGCAAAGCATGTATAATCATATGGTAGGGCGAACCGCGTCAGTTATATCTCCCTTCTATTCCTTGCTCCCTGGATGGGAAACTTTACTTTTAAACGTTTTTGTAAAGACGACATTTTAATTCTTGTCTTTCTTTTTCATGTTCTATTCTATTCTACCATGGATTAACATAAAGCAATCTCTGGGCCCGGGGTAGAGTGCGTAGCAAGGGCGTATACAGGGAGGGGGCAAAGGGGCAGTGCCCCCCTAGACCTGTAAAGAGGTGGGCGTAGCCCCCCCTAGAACTCATGCTATCACACATATAAATGAACGAAGAGCTTTATAATCTAGATTACAATTGTACTCCTACTTTTTTTGCACAACAGAATTTTTTACAAGTCATAGTTATTTTCTGGACCTTTGTCCTTTTTCATCTCATAAAATTTAAGTTTAAGTTGAGTTTTTCATTTTCAAAAATGTCTTTTACTACCTCTAGTTTAAATACTAATTATATTACTAACATAACAATAAAATAAATGTCTATTTTTAGAAACATGTTTATTTCTCCCAGTTACATCGTTTGAAGGAGAGATAAAGTAGTACTTGCAAGGTAATTGGACTGTATGTGTACCTTTAAAGTATCTTATACTTATGCCAGATATCCAAGAAGCCAAATGTTTTGAATGTACAGCTCAAATTTTGCCATCCCCCCCCCCCCTAGGAGCTCCAAGGGGCGGCTTTGGGCGTAGTGAATGATAGGAAATTTTTTTATTTTTTATTCATTTAGTAGGATGTTAATGGCCAAATCAGGGCCGCACCGTGATGCCATTTACTCGTTTTCTAATAACAATACAGAGATTTATTAACTGATTTCCTAAGTTATTAAAAAAGAAATATAATTTACCATTTTAAGCCAAAAACAAGTATTTAAATGGACTCCACAAGATCCAAATAGAATAAGACACAAAGTTTAGGTTAGGTTTTTTTTCTAATTCAGGTTTTTCTCGGCAATGAAAACATTTTTTCTATAATTAACTAAATCAAAAAATGCTCTTATTTTTGAAAATAAAGAAAAGAGTGAAAAATGCGCGTATGACTTCAAGAAAAAGAATCTAAAATTTTATGATATTTATTGACCTAAAAGTATATGCAACGAAGTTAAAAATGAAAATAAAAGCATTTCGTGGAGACAAAAAAGAATGAAAGAAAAAATTTCAAAACTCAACCGTTTTATTGGTCACACGTGTAGTATTCGTGATGCTTGGATCTTGTATACATCACTACAGTATCCATATATATCACAACAGTATCCATATATATCACTGCAGTATCCATATATATCACTACAGTATCCATATATATCACAACAGTTTCCATATATATCACTACAGTATCCATCACTACAGTATCCATATATATCACTACAGTTTCCATATATATCACTACAGTATCCATATATATCACTACAGTATCCATATATATCACAAAAGTATCCATATATATCACTACAGTATCCATATACATCACTACAGTTTCCATACATATCACTACAGTATCCATCACTACATTATCCATATATATCACTACAGTATCCATACATATCACTGCAGTATCCATATATATCACTACAGTATCCATACATATCACTATATTATGCAGTTGTATGGATCTCTAGTATAAATAGATACTATACAGAATTGGTTTAGAACCGAATATATATAGAGTCTAAATAGTTCTAGAGAATAAATGGAAGAATCTGTCACATATCGGCATCTCATTTATTTTTCCTAAAATTAAATTTGCAAAAACATTCTTCAGTATTTAAAGCAAACCAAGATAGTGCTCTCACACAATAAAAATCGAGCAGTATGTTGCCAATTACTCCTTTCAAACATAAGCTTCTTTAGAATTAATATGTCTAAGGCTACAAAAAAAATTAGTGAGTTGGTTATAGTTAAAACCAAATGCCAAGGTGTTGCGACAATTTGAAGTAAAAATGTCATGGGTAGGTTTCAGAATTGTCTATATCTCAGTGTTTGCTTGTTAAACTTGGTTTAACTAATTTGAATTAATTTTTTTACTATCAAGATATGGAACCCCAGTATATTCCCACATCAATATTGTCTACGTTGAATTGTGTTGTGTTCATAATGGTTTAGTTTTTATTTTACAGCAAAAAGTACTCTCCGATGAATCGTAAACATTTTTCCTGAACCTTATCTAGATTCTACATGTTATCCTAAAGTCGACAAAAAGAACAGATTCAACTGTAGATTGATTATTTTTATTTACCAAAGATATTCCATTTTTAAGAAATTGAGTTTTTGCCACAACCTTTGATTTTCTAATTCCCACATCTTTGTAAGGTGCTGTTGTAGACCTTTGCTAAAACTATTAGATCTTTTCCATGTGTCCAGTTGATAAAAAATGTTTCTATTTAGAAGAATATTAGATCTTTTTCCATGTGTCCAGTTGTTAAAAAATGTTTCTATTTAGAAGAATATTAGATCTTTTTCCATGTGTCCAGTTGATAAAAAAATGTTTCTATTTAGAAGAATATTAGATCCTTTTAAAAAATGTTTCTATTTAGAAGAATATTAGATCTTTTTCCATGTGTCCAGTTGTTAAAAAATGTTTCTATTTAGAAGAAGATTAGATCTTTTTCCATGTGTCCATTTGATAAAAAAAAAATTCTATAGAAATCACATTTTTCTAGTTTCATAAAATTATCTTTCGAAAAACCTTGTTTATCCACGGTGCTTTCATGTATCAGAAAAGCTGGGGTGTCAATTCACAAAATTTTATCATTTTAACACTTTCTTAAAAGTAATTTTATGTGGTAGTTTAGACTGCTTAGTTCCTTTAAAAATATATATTTACTAATCACGTACAGCAGCCACATCTGGTTGATTTATATCAGAGTGGTTTAGTATTCCATCTTGATATTGAGTTGTTTAGAAATTACAGTGAAGTTATTAAGGTTTGATTTGGTCCATTCAGGTACTAACAATATCAAGTAGATCTTTCGTTGTATACAATTTATTTCATGTCATATAAATGTAAAGAAATGTAACAATAACATAATAAATTTTCACAAAAAGATGAAGGGTCTACGTGGTTCAAGAACATTTTAAAGTCTCTACGGAGCGTTAATAGAGTTTAACAATTTCAATCATGAACCTTTCAATATTGCTGGACAAGAATGTAATTCAGGTTTCCAATTGAAATCCGGGAAATTTTATGAGAAAAAGTCCAAATACGTTTTTGACATGTTACATCTTACATGTTTTACATGTTTTAAAATCATTTCATAAAAATATACCAAAAAAGTTGTAGTGAGAAGCTCAATCTTTAATAACTTTAGATATTCCACCTACTTACCTACCAACCTACCTACCTACCTACCTACCTACCTACCTACATACATTACGTACCTACCTCCCTACCTCCCTACCTACCTACCTACCTACCTACCTACCTACCTACCTACCTACCTACCTACCTACCTACCTACCTACACCTACGTATCTACCTACCTATCCAAATACCTACCTAACATTTTAATTTTTAATGATTTTAAAAAAGGCAAAAACATAATATGTATAATTTGCGTGTAATTTCAAGTTGAGAACAATGTTGGGACTGAGTGTAAGAGAACGAAATTAAGAACATTTAAGGCAAGAATTTGGCAGAAAATAAACGTGAGGGAAGAATAATTGAATGCTGGGGAACAAGTTTTTACAGGAAAGGATTAAATCCGTATCTTTCTAGAAACTTAATATCCAGGTTCGTTCCAGGTTTGCTCTTGTTTTGCTCTAGGTATACTCTACGTAAACTCTAGGTACGCTCTAGGTATGCTCTAGGTATGCTCGTGAACTCATGAGAACATTTTTCTCTTTCTAGAATGAAGTTTATCACAATTATAACCATAATTATTTTATCATTGTTTTTTATCACGGGTTAGAACTGTCTGCTCTTTCTTGCAGAGTCTTCAAATCGTTTCAAGGCAATAAAATACTTTAAACGAGGAGTTATGACAGGGTTGAGTAAAGCACGTGTATCCAGAATAAATGAGTATGAGTATCCAGGACTACCATCTAGCTGATGATACTACAGGTCTTTGCTGTCCTAGGACCCTAGGACCTGAAGCTAGAACCTGCCTAAGCATGGTTTTACTGTCAACTCCGTTGGGAATATCTGCCAGGAAGTTAGAAGGAACCAAACCTCGAGATCCGTTTAGTTCTCCCATAAAGAAACCATCATCGTCCATATCTCCGTAGATAATTATAACATCTCCAGTTCGAAACGATAATTCCACCTCACTGTCCACATTCGGAGACAGTTCGCGGGGGTCGTAGTCGTACAGCGCCATCTTACGACGCAGCGGCATATCCTCATAGATGTCGCCCCAGCGGTCAGACGTCTTGTCGTTTCTAGCGGAATTAGCGGAACCAGCCTGCTCTCGAAATAGTTCTTCCGCTACACTTGCATCATCAACCTAAATTATAAAATTATAAATAAATTTAATGCTGTAGGCTTCGAGGGCACTCCATTCTCTAGTCACAGTTTTAGCTTCTAAATCTTGCTTTTCAATCCCCTATTTTTTGTTCAAACATTTTGAAACTAAAAATTTTGCGTATTTTTCGTTTAACATTAACGGGTTTCCATAATTCCTTGGGGTTTCGCTTTAGCTGTTTTAACGTTATGTCAAAAAATTAACACTAAGACAAGCAAAATCTATATGATATATACAATACATACACCGCTCAAGTTCTATTTATTTTAATTAGAAATTTCACAACGAAATTTGTAAATTGCAATTGTTCGAAATAACAAAAACCATAAGTATCCCAAGCTAAATTTGTAATAATAATGATAATAATGATGATAATGATAATAAAAAGCAGAGGAAGTATATTAGGGACGGAAGCATCTTGAAGCAGAAAGATAAATTGTTATTTTCCGGCTGAGTGAAGATGAAAACAATAAGATATCAATTATGAACACCAACTGCAGACTAATAATCTCGCTTCACATTTCAAAATAATATTTTCAAATATTAATTAAAGATATTTTTAAGAAGAACTATTTTGAAATTAATTCATTTTTCATTTTGAATTACTAAAGAATTTCTTATCACATTTTGTCACAAACTCTGAATTTCTCATCACTATATGTTTGCAAAACTCAATGTTGTAGAAGTTAGATATTTAAAACTATGTACTCTGTTAGATCATATATTTACAACATCAGGTTGCAGAGATATTGTGATTAGAAACTCAGAGTTTGTGGCAAAGATCTAGTTTCTCGCTAGATCGCCTATATTTTATAAAATCCAATGCTTATCTAAACATTAAAAGATTAAATGTTCTTTTCCTCCTACATTTCTAAAATTTTGTAAAATTTAAAATTAGTTGAAACAATAAAGAAAATGAACTTTTCTAACGAATATTTTACAAAAAACTTTTTATTTATTTATCAATGGGAAGGAAAAGCTGTATTTGACAAGATAAAGGGTTCCTTGGTAAATATTGTGGGAATTTCAACGCTTTATATTTCCAACGCTGTCCACCCTTAAAGAGAAAGTGTGCCATGCAATTTTAACACTAATGATTAGAGAAGAAAACGTTCATTAATTTTCTTGTTAATCCTTTATTACTGACAGTTTACTGTAATTATGTGAATTTAAAGGGAGTGTTCGCGAAAAATGAAAGGGGTATATGCTTACTGCGAAAAATAATCGCTTTAGATCGCTATTTGCTACTAATCTTACTTTTATCTGTTGATTTGTTTGAAATTAAATTGATTATTTTACGATACGAGTTGAATTTGTATGGACTCTACGTAAGATTAGTCGCAATCAAAGCGATTATTTTTCGCCGTAAGCCTATACCCCCTTTCATTTTTCACAAACACTGCCTTTACGGATAATTGTCTTTTCTTAGTTTTATTAGTGTCAAAATAGATAGATAAATAGATATATAGAAAAATGAATAGATATATGTTTAGATAAATAGATAAATATATAGATAGATAGATAAAGAGATAGATAGATGGATAGATAGATAGATAGATAGATAGATAGATAGATAGATAGATAGATAGATAGATAGATAGATAGATAGATAGATAGATAGATATATAAACAGCATAGACAGTAGACATATAAATATATATTTATGTTTTTATCTATCTATATTTAAGTATCTATATATTTATCTATAAATCTATCTCTCTATTTATCTATTTATCTACTTATCTATTTCTCTATTCAATCTATTTATCTACCTATTTATCTATTTATCTATCTATTTATTTATACTTCCTCTAATGGTATTTACTCTGCTTGAATTTAAGTCTGAGTATTGACCACCGCCACATCCAACTTTCACCAAGAGATGAATTTTGTTGAATTCCTTCTTGACTCTATACTTTACAAAAACAGGTTTTATCACATTGTAAGGGATCAAGTTTTGTAATTCCAATCTAATAATCATTTGCGCATTTGTGGGTAGGAGGCACAACCAGTGTGTCCATTTTTCCTCTTCATCAAATATCATTCTACAAAATGAAAATCCTTTAGAATTTTTTGCATGTTGCGAAATGTTTTTACGTCAATAAATTTTGATCTGAACCCCTCAACAACAACAATACCCCCCCCCCCCCAGAACATTCATGTTTCCACTCTCTCTCCTTCCTTCTCATTCAATCCTCACTCACATGTTCCCGCACTCAATCCTTCCCAATCAACAAATATATTCCCATCATTCTATCCGCCTTCAACCCTAACTCAATCCTTCCCAATTAACAAATATATTCCCATCCTTCTATCCGCCTTCAACCCTGACTCAATCCTTCCCAATCAACAAATATATTCCCATCCTTCTATCCGCCTTCAACCCTGACTCAATCCTTCCCAATCAACAAAGTGAATAAACCTGATGAATATAATATTTTAGAAGTTTTCATTCTTCTTGTTGTTAAAATAGATCGCGGTTTCTAACAACTCGGATTTTCCACAAACTTTACATTCTGTTTTTTAAATAACCTCGCACAGTAGTTTCTAAATTATATATGCTTTTTGAAAGTTTCTGTAGGCAGAGTTAGAAAGAGTTTAGAATAAAAGTAGTTTCGTAAAACTTGCCTGAACCTCTGACACCATGTTGCAAGGAACAAATCCTGATTTCCCTCCCGCCTCTCCCCAATAGAATCCATCTCCATCCTTCTCTCCGACAACCTTGATGAGCTGTCCCTCTCGGAACGGTAACTCTTCGTCGCAAGCGTCCGGGTTCGGCGACATAGTTGGTGGATCGTAGTCGAACAAAGCGACAAAAATACGCATTCTTTCGTTCCTGTTCGACTGGTTAGCGTTGTACTCAACATTAGCGTTCTTTTGTTCAGTTCTATTGTTCTTGTTATCGACCACAACAAGGTTCGTTAAACTTCTCTTCTCCTCAGCTTGGTTTGGTTTGGGTTGACTAGAGTTCTTTGCCTGGGAATCTTTCCACACATTAGTGTTCACATTGCTTGTATAGGAGTTGTTATTGTTATGGTTCTGTGCCTGAACAACCAGAGATTTATTTATGGTGACCCGGCTCTCACGGGTCTCCCTGATATCCTCTGTATCTGTGAGATCATCCTCAGGTTCCTCCGCTATATCGGAGAGCTCACTAGGTCCTATATCTGAATCTAGATCCGGATATGCACCATAGTTGATGATCAGCTCTCTAGGACGGATGGGTCCGTTGAGAACAGGACGGCTTGCAATCTTCTCCATTAGCTCTGTGTCAGAGTCGGAATCAGGATCAGGGATGAATGTTTCTTTGATAGGAGTAGGTTTGAATAAGAGATTAGTTGGTATGGGACAAGATGAACTTTCGATGGATAATTTGTCATTTGATTTTGTTCTAACACTGATTGATTTTACAGGAGTTTTGGCAATGTTTATAACCGCACTGTCCGCCATAGGTTCATCAATATCCTTTATCTTCTTCCCGTCTCCGTATACTACATAACCAGTGACAGGAGCTCCGTTGGATAAACCATACGGAGTAATGGTAACAGGTAACCACATGATCACGATACTACCGGAATCCGGACCTGAATCAACTTGAACATCAAGAGGGGGATCAGGGAGACCCTGGGGTAGGGTTCGGATCTCAATATGACTTGAGAGTGAACCTGGAATATTTCTCTCCGTGTTGTAAGATTCCGCTTTTATATTCTTAGCTTTTACAGTTACCCTGTACACTGTATTTGGAGTAAGTCCTGCAATAGTGTGTTTAAAAACACCAGGTTTCAAGGTTCTCACCTCTAGACTGTTTAAACACAGGACATGGAGATAATTAGAATTTGACGGAAGCCAACTAATTGTGGCAGAGCTGGTTCGGATCCTGGTGGCTCTAAGAGCTGTCGGAGCTAAAGGAGAATCCTTACCAACCAACATAGTACAACCCGCCTCACTAGACGACTTTTTATTCTTCCCGATACATTTCACGGAGATTCGGTTGATTTGATTCGGTTCGCAGCCGGGCACTGTAGATTTCAATGTTTTCTCTCCAGCTCTGACAGTGCTCATGATTTCTCCATCAAGGAGAACCTGATAGCAATCAATCAATCCAACCCGACAGTCTGGAGCAGTCCAACCAACCAGTAAGGATTTGTTTAGCTGGGTTTCAAGAGTGAGATGTTTTGGTGGAGGAACGTATTCTGTGGATGGGGTTTCTCCTTCATCTTCTGTCATGTCTAGATCAGTACAGGATGCATAATGACTCAGGGTCGCCTTTCTTGAAGTAAAATATTTCTGGGTTTCCTCAATACCCTCGTCGGAACTGATAAAATCAAGGTCCTGTGCTATTGAAGTGCACACAGAGTCATTCCCGTCTCCTATCCCTAATACAACTGATTGATAAAACTCAATAAGTTCGTCACCCTCTAATCTCTCTACGAAGTTTGACGGAACCAAACCCTTCCTTCCATCCAGGATTTCACCGTCGAAAAATCCGTCCTCATCAGGGTCACTCCAGACAAGGATATAATCTCCGGCATTGATCGCCAACTCCGACTCCGGGGTATCATTGGGAGAATGATTGAAGGGATCATAGGAGTATCTTGCAAGATAAACCCAACACCAACCCTTTCCAGGGATCTCAACCATACCATCGTTATCGATAATAACTTCTCTGGATGTAAGACTAAGTGCTCCAGGTAGGCTATTCAGCGCAGAAGCGGAGAAAGACCCGCTGAGAAGATTTATCTTGTCTGCTCCACTTAACCGAGGTAATTCTAAGGTTGAGCGGTTTAGAGAAACAGTTCTTTCACGTGTTATAGGACTAGTAGAGTTTCCATTCAAGCTTGACTGTGACAAGAAACCTGAATCTGTGATTGCTGATCCAGCTCTGTGAGGAGGACTGTCTCCTTTACTTGCAGCTCTCTGCTTCTCCAGGTCAGCCAGAAATTTATTATCCTGTTCTAGTTTAGCCATGATTTCATCAATCTCGATATTATCCGAGGGATTCTCAATCTCTGCTGGCAGAGAAGTTTCGTTCCCATACCGTTTAATTTCAGCCATCTCCAGTATTAACTCCTGATGCTTCTCATTCTGTATTTTACGGTCTATTTCTAAATCTGCGATTTTAACTTTTAATTGATCGATGATCTCCGCCTGTTTCTTGGTTGCCACTGTCTCCACCTCCTCCTGCTTCTTCTTAAGGTTCTCCAGGGCCTCCTTGTGCTGCCGTTCTATCTCCCTCCTATTCTCCGCTGCTCTGTGCATCTCCTCAAGAACACACTCCAGGTTCCGAACCTTGCCGCTCAGGGACTTCACCTCGGACTTGGCGGTCACACACTCCGTCTCCATCTGGTTGAGGGAGTTCTTGAGGTGCTCAACCTCGTCGGAGACATGGTGGAGCTCTACAACTTTCTTCTGGAGGTCGGAGTTCTGGATGGTCAGCTCTGTGTTCTTCTCTATGACCTTGGCAAGCTGTGACTCTAGGTCCTCGACAAGGGAGGATTTGTATTTGAGTGTGTTCATCAGCTCCTTACACGCTTCTTCTTTCTCCCTGAAATAATCAAACTTTAATAAAACTCATTAAACAACTAGAATTTTCTAAATTTCATTCTATGAATTTATTTAGGTCAAGGATTTGAATTTTCATAAAAACAACAAACAGAGCTTAAAACTTAAGAATTTGAAACCCTGAATTTCGTTCGTTTAATCTGAATATCCACTGTGGAAACTTATGATATTCTTAATCCTCCCTTTTTGTACACTCTGATTGCTAGAATTTTAAGCAGTTTAGTGGATTGAGATTGTGCTAATCTGAAGATTAACAAAAAGAGGAGATCAAGCCTTTATCTCGATATCCACAATTCTAAAGTTTTCAGCTCAGGTAAAAGAGCTTCATTTTTTACTCGAGTTGGATCTAAAAGAAACCATTAAAAAAGAAATTAATTCATTAATAATCACGTGAAAACTAAAATTGACGCTTTTGATTGCATATTTTTTTATTTTAAAAAGGTTCTTATTAAACACACTTCACCATTTACAAGAACTGATTACTTTATCATACTCTAATTTTCTCTTTTTATATCTTTGCAGCCAGGTGTCGATTAGATATTACAAACTATAAACACTTCCAGATCAAACATTAAAAATTCAGGGCTTAACACCATCATCCTGCAAAGATACAAGGATTTTTAAACTAGAGTTCGGTGCAAGAATTACAACTCTCTTCCCACTGCCCTGTTATGAATAACACCAGTTGATTATTATTTCTAAAAAATACTTTATCGGCATTTATTGGTAGCATCTTTATTAATGAGAGAACCAATCAGTTTCTTTCATTATTTTTATTTCTGTATTTCTGATAATCTTTAAAGGGACTGATGAACCAATTTCAAGTGAACCTTTGTTAATAGATTGCCATGTCAGAGTCACAGAATACCCTTTCAACTTGTGTCGGATCAAAGTTAAATTAAGTCTCTATAAAAATAATTTGCGGATTTCAGGATAAGAAAAAAACAAGTAAATGTCAGAAGTTACACATTACCAGAGAGAAACTCAAGGATATTTTCCTTATTATTGTCAAGATATTGCCATGCCGCTACTCAAAAATGGAGTTTTACTTCCAAGACAGTCTCTTTAATAAGCTGCATTACATTCTACTAGTTTAACTTTTTTAAGTTCATTAGTTTCTTTGACAACTTTTAAGAAATACCATCAATGTAAAAAAGTTGATTAATTTCTCTAATAGATTTTCAGGATTAAGAAAAAATAATGCTTGATAAAAAGTTCACTTTAGAAATTCTTACACCTTCCTTTTCGCCATCACAATTATTTTTCTAACATTTCCATTAGTATAAACAGTACAGTTATTTTTCGATTTAATTAAGAAGCAACGTTGGTTCCAGTCTAGAAATTGTTATCATTTTCAGAGCTAAGTGAGAATTGAGAACAATTAACTAATTGCAAGTTTAGAACCTTTCTCCGGTTCTTTGTTGCGGAAATTAATTGCACAAAAAATGAATGTGAGTTTATTATCCAACACTTTTCAGAGAGTTAATTACCATTTCCGAATAATAATCATTTTAGATATTTTGTTTCAGAGAGTTAATTAACATTTCCGAATAATATTACATCATTTTATATATTTTGTTTCAGAGAGTTAATTACCATTTCCGAATAATATTACATCATTTTATATATTTTGTTTCAGAGAGTTAATTACCATTTCCGAATAATATTACATCATTTTATATATTTTGTTTCAGAGAGTTAATTAACATTTCCGAATAATATTACATCATTTTATATATTTTGTTTCAGAGAGTTAATTACCATTTCCGAATAATAATCATTTTAGATATTTTGTTTCGTACTTTGAACTAAAAGATAAATACTCTGAATTAATCAAAATAGAGCTCTAAAAATCAATCCAAATAAATAAAAGTTTTATAATTTAAAATGTTGGGGTTACCGAAGACACTAGTAAACATGAATTCCTTGCAAAACTTGAATGAATGTAAATATACTTTTAAACATCAAAAGTCTAATCCGAACTAAAGCATTTGAAATATTTCGAGTATACACTTTGAAAACTAGTAGATATATCATATTTATTATTTTGAGTTGCTGGGTTGGAAAACTTCAAACAAACAAATATTCGAAAAATTTCTCTAGATCAGTATCTCATCTCATAAGACAAGGGTATTTTAAAAAATGTTCAGAGCTTGACGATTAAATTTGAATAAAATGTTTCCGATCCTGGGGATAAACGTGAAATCTGGATAAACGAAACTAAATAAACATGACAGGGGTTGGATTGGGTGCCAGCTCCGGGTCCAAATAGGACTGGGAGAAAGATTATAGATCGTCAATATACAAAGGATCACAAGCTAAACGTGTCTGCTGAATACAAAACAAGGTTTGAATAAATTCAGTCTATCCCAGAATAAAGGTTTTACATTTAGAGAAAATTACATTTTGACTATTCAAATATTTAAAATTTAAAGTAAAGGCATTTTTCTTTTAATTGGGATAATCCCATTCAGCTTAAGGATTATATCGACAGAAATAAAAATTTCAAAAATAATTGTGTTTGTTGAATTCAAATTCACAAAAATAATTGTGTTCCTTGACTTCAAATTCACAAAAATAATTGTCTTTGTTAACTTCAAATCCACAAAAATATTTGTCTTTGTTAACTTCAAATTCACAAATATAATTGTGTTTGTTGACTTCAAATTCACAAAAATAATTGTATTTTGTTAACTTCAAATTCACAAATATAATTGTGTTTGTTGATTTCAAATTCACAAAAATAATTGTGTTTATTAACTTCAAATTTCCAAAAATAATTGTGTTTGTTGACTTCAAATTCACAAAAATAATTATGTTTGTTGACTTCAAATTCACAAAAATATTTGTCTTTGTTGACTTTAAATTCACAAATATAATTGTGTTTGTTAACTTCAAATTCACAAAAATAATTGTGTTTGTTGACTTCGAATTCACAAAAATTATTGTGTTCGTTGACTTGGAATTCACAAAATAACTCCACATCCACATCCGAAAACCGTGTTTCATTTTTTTAAGGTTAATGATATTGTAAAGTAAACTTTAACATAATACAGTTTTGAAATCTTGAAGTTTTGTTTATTTTTTTTAAACTAACTGTGACACTCTAATTGACACAAAATATTTTTAGTGTCTGAAAGTTTTATCATCAACAAAGAATCAGCCAACGTGTCTCACGAAATATCCAGTGTTCACAGTCACTTAAGTGCTTGAAAGATGAATTGTGAAAATAATTTCTAAAAAGGTTGAACCCACGTTAACCTAAGGAAAAGAGCATGACAACATTAAGTTCTAAATCAAGGAGTGTCACAGCGTAGGTTTCAATATTTAGGTTTAAAAACAGGTGTGCAGTGTGCATGCTTTGAGAATATAGTTTAGATAGTGGTAGAGTTTAGCTTCAGATTTGGTATAATAATATTGTATCGAGTCTGAAAGGCTGTGGTTTCATTCTGTTGTGAGAGTTGGCTTTAAAATGATTTTGATTGAACACATTTCAAATGAGAGTTGAGTATGGTAGGATATGCTTGGTTATTTCAGGAAATGAAACCATGGTAGATATGTGATTATGTAGATAGGTAGATAGATAGATAAGATGTTAGTAAAATAGGTTTGGGTTTTATATAATCTGTAGTGCCCGTTTTGTAGTATCCGCGCACTCAACAGGTCAAGGTTTTGTATTCTGAGCGAAACCAGCTGTTTGTAGGACCCAGAGCATAGTTTTCCTGTCTACTGTCCTGTTAGGGAGACCTGGGGCATGATTTCCCTCTCTTCTGTAATATTTCTTATCCATTAATAAGCTTTAAAAGAATTTTAATCTGATAGTTTACCATTTTTTAATCCACTTTCTTTTTTCCATTAAAATCATAAATCCGTCCTCTTTATCTGTCTTGTATCTTGTAATAATCATATCTCTTTCCGTTTTCTACCTTCCATGGATTATATCTCTATCCGTCTTCTCCTTTAAAAGATGATATCTCTAACCGTCTTCTCCCTATTATAGATAATATCTCTATCCGTCCTCTCCTTTCATGGATAATATCTCTATTAGTCCTCTCCTTTCATGGATTATATCTCTATTAGTCCTCTCCTTTCATGGATAATATCTCTATTCGTCCTCTCCTTTCATGGATTATATCTCTATCCGTCCTCTCCTTTCATGGATAATATCTCGATTAGTCCTCTCCTTTCATGGATTATATCTCTATTAGTCCTCTCCTTTCATGGATTATATCTCTATCCGTCCTCTACCTTTAAAAGATAATATCTCTATCCGTCTTCTCCCTTCTATAGATACTATCTCTATCCGTCCTGTCCCTTCCATGGATAATATCTCTTTCCGTCCTCTCCTTACATGGATAATATCTCTATCCGTCCTCTCCCTTCCATGGATAATATCTCTATCCTTCCTCTCCCTTCCATGGATAATATCTCTATCCGTCCTCTCCCTTTCATGGATAATATCTCTATCCGTCCTCTCCTTTCATGGATAATATCTCTATTAGTCCTCTCCTTTCATGGATTATATCTCTATTAGTCCTCTCCTTTCATGGATAATATCTCTATTCGTCCTCTCCTTTCATGGATTATATCTCTATCCGTCCTCTCCTTTCATGGATAATATCTCGATTAGTCCTCTCCTTTCATGGATTATATCTCTATTAGTCCTCTCCTTTCATGGATTATATCTCTATCCGTCCTCTACCTTTAAAAGATAATATCTCTATCCGTCTTCTCCCTTCTATAGATACTATCTCTATCCGTCCTGTCCCTTCCATGGATAATATCTCTTTCCGTCCTCTCCTTCTATAGATGATATCTCTATCCGTCCTATCCCTTCCATGGATATTATCTCTATCCGTCCTCTCCTTACATGGATAATATCTCTATCCGTCCTCTCCCTTCCATGGATAATATCTCTATCCGTCTTCTCCTTTAAAAGATGATATCTCTAACCGTCTTCTCCCTATTATAGATAATATCTCTATCCATCCTATCCCTTCTATAGATAAAAATCTCTATCCGTCCTCTCCTTTCATGGATAATATCTCTTTCCGTCTTCTCCTTTAAAAGATGATATCTCTAACCGTCTTCTCCCTATTATAGATAATATCTCTATCCATCCTATCCCTTTTATAGATAAAAATCTCTATCCGTCCTCTCCTTTCATGGATAATATCTCTATTCGTCCTCTCCTTTCATGGATAATATCTCTATCCGTCCTCTCCTTTAAAAGATGATATCTCTGACCGTCTTCTCCCTATTATAGATAATATCTCTAACCGTCCTCTCCTTTCATGGATAATATCTCTATCCTTCCTATCCCTTCCATGGATAATATCTCTATCCTTCCTCTCCCTTCCATGGATAATATCTCTATCCGTCCTCTCCCTTCCATGGATAATATCTCTATCCGTCCTCTCCCTTTAAAAGATGATTTTTCTATCCGTCCTCTCCCTTCTATAGATAATATCTCTATCCGTCCGCTCCTTTCATGGATAATATCTCAATCCGTCCTCTCCCTATTATAGATAATGTCTCTAAACATCCTCTCCCTTCTATAGAAAATATTTCTATCCGTCCTCTCCATATTATAGATAATATCTCAATCCGTCCTCTCCCTATTATAGATAATATCTCTAAACATCCACTCCCTTCTGTAGATAATATCTCTATCCGTCCTTTATCACTGAACTATCTCTGATTCGACCTTGTCTCTGTTATTAAATATCTGAATTTGAACCGAGGAATTTAACATATGGTTAGAATAGTTTATCATATTAATAGAATATTTCTCTATTGAATTGATCACGATATCATGGAATAGAAATCGGTGATTGTATTCTTCAGAACAGAATTTCCCATGATTTATCATCTAGGCCTTAACATACTTAGTTTCTACATGTTTTTAACCCAATTACATGTCACACAACTCGTTATCTTTTATCCATTAAATAAAATACAATGTAACAATCATTGTTACATAAACAATAGGTTATTTTTACTCCAACATTTTTTATTTCATTTCATAAATAAATGTATAAGAAAGAGAAGTTTTAGCACATAAATTCTCCCTAAGCTTAGGATAAGAGACAGACACCGTCGCTTTGAATTCAAATTGTCTCCATTTTCACAAGCGTTCAACAAATTGTCGGACAAATGTTTCGGCGGAGTGTACGATCAACATATATACATAGAGTACTGCAAAGAATGTATGTATAATCATTGTATTGAGTGGTAAACCAGCAATCAAACACCCCNCAGAGCCCAAAACTTAAGACAGGGTATCGTTCTGAAAACCAGTTTTGTAACCCGGGTTTCACAAATGGGTTTAACCAGTTTTGTGGATATCGATATTTTTGTTTTGAAATATTATTTTATTTAGTTTCATCATATTTTACCATTTTTTCGAATCTCTTAAATAAAAATCTACACAAATAATAAGACCCCAAAAAGAAAACCCGGGAGTTTCGTTCAACGATACTCTTTTAAATTTCGGGCTCTGGCTGAATGTACTTAACTCTCAAAGATCAATCTGTATATTACAGTACTCGGGGCTGATTTCTGAAAATATTCATTTTCACTTAAGCAGAAATAGGTTTTCAATCAAAAAAACTGTCCACATAATTTCAACTCTTCCGTTAAATAGAGAGGGATGTACGATTCACAATAGTACGCTTAAAGCTCTGTTTGATTACGAAGGTACGAAATAATTTTAAAAGTAGATTATTATAATCGTGATTTCTCTGGAATGTGACTTGCGGAGATTGCTAATGAATTCAACACCTTTCGAACAACACATTAGACTACGTTATTGATCAGACACAGGTATAAAGGGTACCGTTGTGAATCCGTCATGTACTTTTTAAACTAGAGGGCTGCACCTACCAGAGTCCGTTTAAAAGGGTTTTAAATCAGTTGGAATCAGTGATCTTATAAGCCATACTATTGCAGTCTTTTACAGAGCAATATTTCATCATTAATAAACGGTTTGGAGAAAACTTAGTAAAATTTAAGATACAAAACCTCCCCATACACTTGTACTCCGAAAGCGTACTGCATATTTGATGTTTGTACTGTATGAATAGGCAATATCTTTTAATATCCTTTATCAGTAAACTGTCCTACGGTAGCTAAGATCCAGCCCCCCTCCTGGTTGTACCTCTGTATATATTTATGGAACTCAATCTTGAGGAAAGGGGGAAGGAAAAGTTAAATGGTGAGAAGGGAAATAAGTGACTGTGTGACAAAAATGAATATGCATGGATGAATTTGAATTGAAATTGATTGAATACAAGAATGCAATGAATTTATGATAAATGAATAGATTAATTGAACTGAATTAAAGTATGAAATATATTCTGTACCTTTTAAATTGCATAAGTATGTTTGGTATAATATTTATGGATAATTTACAAACATTATGTTTTTTGTTTGTTATATTTAACTCCGCTACAATGCATATATCAAATATATATATTTGATATCCAAATATGTATCATATAAATAAATTTTGATTTTGTTTAAATTTATTCTTATATTTGATAATTTGCTAATATTAACTTCTGAAACGATGAATGTTTTAAATCAAATAAAGGACGTATCTTCTTTATATCTAACTAGCTTGGGAACCTAGCTTTGCCTCGAAACCAAGGTTTTCCTATAAAAGTCAACCTACTTACTTCTAAAACTGATCTAGGAACATTTCTGTGGTTCTACCGAGTTCCTCAATCAAATTTGAGGCAAACCGGTTAAGGGGTTCCTGAGTTATAATCTGACATAGAAACAAACAAACAGAGATTATTACTTTACATATATATAGATGTATACAGTAATCTCTGTTTGTTTGTTTGTAACTCAGGAACCCCTAGATAGCATAATTTGCCTCAAATTTTAAAGTGGAACTCGGAAGAACTACAGAAATATTCTTAGCTTAGTTTTGAGTTCAAAGTAGAAGGGGTCGACTTTGGAGGAAAAACTTAGTTCCCATGTGCTAGTTATATTTTTTAAAATTTTGATATTTATATGTTTGATAATTTGCTTAAATTAACCTCTTAAGTTTTAACCACATGCAGGATATTGTATATTGTATAAGGCATGAACATTAAAATTTTGTATGTAACAAAAATAAATGCATTATTGTATTTAAGAATGAATGTAATAATATAAACATGAATCTATGAATCCATGGACACGTGTTTGAATGATTGATCTTCGAACTTCTCCGACCCTGAAAATTACTAGTGGGGGGTTCAGGAGAAATTAAACCTACTCCATGTCTAATTATTACTACAACCTAATGGAACTTAAACACAATGATATCCTAAACCTTGAGCAATTAATTAACCTTAGTAAACATCATTTAGAAATAAAACAAGGGTATAGAGTCAGGATTAAATATTTGTTCACTAAAACATTCTTTCATTATCTAAGATGTAGATTGTAGATATAAAACATAATGAACAACGGTTTAAATCGTGGTGATCAATCGTCTAATAAAATTCAATTTGAATATTTGAATTAATTCTTGAATTAAAGTTGCACGGCTCTGTATGGGTGGTTCCAGGACACACCCTTTCATAGGAACTTAGAACCTGGATTCTGGGAATACAAGAACAAGAACAAGAACATGCATTGAGATTTATCATTCTTAAACCTTAATATTATCAACAGGAAGTTAACACATTAAAAAACGCAAGACCATTTCTATTTTTCTATTTATAAATTAGTTGACAACTTTTTTGTTCGATCTAATAAATGTTTCTCTAAATCCTGAAGCATCCAAACAATAAATACCAAAGTAGTATAGAATAGAGTTTTCAACTAAAATAATAATTTGTCATCAAAACCTCTTCCAACAATTTTCAAGTGTTCTTTTTATTAAAAAGGAGCATGCCAAATTCACCAAGCTACCCTTTAGAAATTTAATCTATTCAAGAATGTGGAAGATATCATTGCTTGACTAGCTTGAAAAGTGTTTAATTCTAGAATGTCATCCATTACGGAATTCACTATATAGAGAAACTACGATTGAAAGTGCAAATGGTTCATATCTCACGAAATAATCAATTTCAAAGTGACAATGATTGATCTCATACAATATTCAATTTCAAAGTGAAAATGATTTATATCTCATAAAAAAATCAATTTCAAATGGAAAATGATGCATATCTCATACAATAATCAATTTCAAATTGAAAATGATACATATCTCATAAAATAATCATTTCAAATGGAAAATGATTCATATCTCATACAATAATCAATTTCAAATGGAAAATGATTTATATCTCATACAATAATCAATTTCAAATGGAAAATGATTCATATCTCATACAATAATCAAATTCAAAGTGCAAATGATTCATATCTCGTACAATAATCAATTTCAAAGTGAAAATGATTCATATCTCATAAAAAACCAATTTCAAGGTGAAAATTATTAATACCTAATAAAATAATCAATTTCAAAGTGAAAATGATACATATCTCATACAATAATCAATTTCAAAGTGACAATGATTGTTATCTCTTGCGCTGTTGACAAGACAAGGCAAGCTTTAAAGGGTACCATTGTGAATTCAATAGTTAACTCTATTAATAGAGCACTTAACATTAAGTCTACATTCTCTTTAAAGAACGTTAAAAACTATTTTCAATCCTTTGGAATAAAGAGAATTCCATTACAAACAATCTTCTAATCTACCACTCCAAAATGTCATTTAATAAAAAATGTTAATAGTTTTACAAAAAGATGACAAAGACGAATAAAATTCTTCAATTAAATAGCCTAAGCCCTTTGTTGCAGAAAACAAAGAAGAATTGATGTGGAAATGAAGACTAGACAGAAAACAGTGTTGTAGCCTGAAGCCCTTCATTCAGGCAGAGAAGCAGGCTTTCAAACCAATAGTATTTTTTACGCCTGGACAACCACAACCAAAAGCAGAGACGGTAAGATATTTAACCAAGTAATAGAAATTAATTGAAAATAGACCTTCTCCAACCTGAATCTCAACTCCTAGACCATCCTCTGTATCCGACCAGAACCTGAACACAAATCACCTCTGTATCCGACCTGAATCTGAACTCCTAGATCATCCTCTGTATCCGACCTGAACCTAAACACAAATCATCCTCCGTATCCGACCAGAACCTAAACTCAGATCATCCTCTGTATCCGACCAGAACCTGAACTTAGATCATCCTCTGTATCCGACCTGAACCTGAACTCAGATCATCCTCCGTATCCGACCAGAACCTGAACTCAGATCATCCTCTGTATCCGACCAGAACCTGAACACAAATCATCCTCTGTATCCGACCAGAACCTGAACTCAGATCATCCTCTGTATCCGACCAGAACCTGAACTCAGATCATCCTCCGTATCCGACCAGAACCTGAACTCAGATCTTCCTCTGTATCCGACCAGAACCTGAACTTAGATCATCCTCTGTATCCGACCTGAACCTGAACTCAGATCATCCTCTGTATCCGACCAGAACCTGAACTCAGATCATCCTCCGTATCTGACCAGAACCTAAACTCAGATCATTATTTGTATCCAACCAGAACCTGAACTCAGATCATCCTCTGTATCCGACCAGAACCTGGACACAGATCATCCTCTGTATCCGACCTGTACCTGAACTCAGATCATCTTCTGTATCCGACCAGAACCTGAACACAAATATCCTCCGTATCCAACCTGAACCTGAACACAGATCATCCTCTGTATCCAACCTAAACCTGAACTCAGATCATCCTCTGTATCCGACCAGAACCTAAACTCAGATCATCCTCTGTATCCGTCCAGAACCTGAACTCAGATCATTATTTGTATCCGACCAGAACCTGAACTCAGATCATCCTCTGTATCCGACCAGAACCTAAACTCAGATCATCCTCTGTATCCGTCCAGAACCTGAACTCAGATCATAATTTGTATCCGACCAGAACCTGAACTCAGATCATCTTCTGTATCCGACCAGAACCTGAACTCAGATCATCCTCTGTATCCGACCGGAACCTTAACTCAGATCATCCTCTGTATCCGACTAGAACATGAACTGTAATGTCCTGAAAATACTGATCTAATCCAACCCCAGATAATACTGATCTTCTAGATAAACCCCAGATACTAAGCTGATCTACTGGATCTAATCCCAGACAGTACTGATCTTTTAGACCCTGATACTGATCTTCGAGATCTAACCCCAGATAATACGTATCTTCTTGATCTAACCATACAATCTGTAAAACAACCATGATTCTAAACCCAGAATACATCATGAAGAGTAAATCAGAATGAGTATGTGAATTGTGTATATAATATACAAATACAAAGTAGCGAAGTAATAATTTAACTCTGAAATAATAGAAAACTTTCCAGTTGGAAGGACGTATTTCTGGAGAGATAATTGGTCCAACACGACAAGTCTATAGAACTGCAGGACCGCAGGACTCCATGTCTGGGTAATATCAGGGGATACTCTAGTGGAATTATGCCTAGAACTAAACTAGGATAGGTGGACCTCAGAAATAATTTGCTTTAGGTAAAAACATTCCTTATTTATATAAATGTACATATATATCAGATAAGAACGATTAAACTATTCGTAAAAGTTTTGACAAAATCCACCATTAGAAATCCATATTGATATTTTTAGATTTTGATAAGAATAACTATTTCCAGATTCTAAAAAGAGAATTAATTGTGAGGTTGGGATTTGACAGTTTTTCTCTTTTTTATTTACAAACTGTGATAGGATAGCGCAATTGCAGTTTGCGTTGGATGATATTTCTCAGGGTACTCAGGGTAAACCTAACCTGTTCATTTACTTTTATAGACTTAAAAACCAAGATAAATTATTGTATTGTTAAATTTTGCAACAAAGAACGTCCTTTCAGATATCATAATGTCATTTGATGATGGGGGAAAGGTTTATATATAAGTTTATATTTGCAAAGTCGGAAGGGGTGGGGGAGAGGGAGGGGGGGGGGGTTAAAAATGTTCAAGGTTTTAGAAACTGGCATAAGCACTGTAATTTGTTTTTTTTTGCATTTCATTTTGGATGATTTTTCATTATTTGAACTAAATTTTATTTATTTTATATTTTTCTTTTCGCAATAAATTATTATTCTTAGAAAATTCTTGATTTAAAGAAAATTCAATTTCCCCCGATCCTTACTTTTTTTGCTTTTTTATTCAAACATTTTCCTGCAGCACTGTGAGGAATGGTCTAAAATGAAAAGGCTTTCAAGCGGAACCAGCTAGGCAGTAAACTTATTCAGGCATTCATGCATTAACTGCTTAATTTCAAGTATAATCCAGGGTTAGAATAATGAAAGAAGTATTCAGTGTGAACTTTATATTATATAGATCCTTGAATTAAACTAGAATGAGACAGTGTATAGTTCTGAAGAAAGGACAGAGCTAGTAAAAACAGGTTAACATGGAAGTGTGTGTGGGAGGGGGTATATCTGCGCATTTTTCATTCTAAAAATATACGTGCTTTTTTACCCTTTAACGTTTATATACACGCAGTTTGATTAAAAGAAATGTGATTAGCTTTGTGAAATTAAACTGTTTAATTATTAATTTAATTCTGAACATACGTATTTTTAGATACTCTTGGACAATATGATCTAACAGAATTCAAAATTTTAAATACAAGAAATAGGCTTTTTGTATTTAGAGTATTTGATTTTTTTAAAGACATTATTAAAACTTATTAAAATTTAGATTTTTAAGCTAAATAGTTTTGACAATGACAATTTTGTATTAAATATTGCAACATATTGTCTTCATTGTTCCGACATAATTCTTAATTTATTTATCATGTTATCTCGTATTACATAAGTTGACAAGCAAGTGTACACAAACAAACACTAATGTAAACACAATAAACATCGTAATAACCAAGGAGAATTGAATAGAAGGAGGGGGCGATAAGGTATGCATAATGCGTGCACTTTGCTGTGACGTTTTTGGACTGTAGAACTAGTTTTTGCGTAACAACAATAACAAAGACAGCCGATCAAATGTAAACAAACATGAGATGCGCCAGATGTCTGTTTATCATTTGTGTTATTGTTTACAATCTTTATTATTGTTGTTACGCAAAAACTAGTTCTTCAGCAGTCCAAAAACGTCACAGCAAAGTGTACGGAAACCTTATCGCCCCCTCCTTCTATTCAATTCTCCTTGGTAATAACCGTATACACTACAGTACACTAATTTAATGTACAGAGTTACCCACAATGGATGAGACTTCGGAGACGCGACAGTACGAAGTGTACACTGTCTGTTTCTTTATTCATTTCCGACTTTTTAATTATTTTGCAATATTAAATTAAATAGGCTTTAGGGGGATTCCTTTTTAATCAAAAGAAATCATTTTTTCTTCGTACTTCGACTCCTTTCTTCGTACTTCTACTCCTTTCTTCGTACTTCTACTCCTTTCTTCGTACTTCTACTCCTTTCTTCGTACTTCTACTCCTTTCTTAAGGTCATGTGAAGGATACCACAAAAAAATCAGACCCAATCGGTTCAGCCGTTTTAACAGATACAAAACCACCGTTCTTTAAGAACTGATGAGGAAATATATCGAAATTAATTTCCAACCCGAGTTTTTCTATCTGCAATGTGCAATGTGCAAAGAAACACAGAAACAGAGAAACCAAATGGATACAGAGCGTCCCATATCATATTGGATTATCTCAAACGCTGAATTACATAATACTCTAAAAACCTAGTTTTTTCTGCATGCAAATTTTTATGCAACTTTTTTTCATTAATTTAATCTTTTTAAATTCTGATTAGTTCCGAAAATCGCAATTTAGAGCCATAAACGATCCGAAATAATGTTGGACACCCTGTATAAAATAAACGTGTTCTCTACCTGTGTTGTATCTCTACCAGCTTGTACTCCTGCTGTAGCATATCCAGGCTATCCAGCTGGTTCCGCAGATGAAGGTTAGTTGTCTCTAAACTCAGATATTTGTGCAGATCAACTCCATTGTTCCGTTGTAGAGAATCATTGGCAATCTGCAGATGTCTCTCCAGCTGAAGACGTTCCTTTGTCACCTAAACAAGGAGGGATTAAGTTAAGATTTTAAACATTTTAACGGACGTTATCTCAATCAACTATTTACACTCCGAAATACAAAAAAAGGTCAGATTTATGCGATATTATTGGTATGACTTTCTGACCTCGTAGTACGTGAATAACAATTTTATTTAGTTACATACTCGTAATTCAATTTTTTTGCTTTTCTCCATAGCTCTTCAAAAAAAAAGAAGTTATGATTAAGTAAACATAAAAATTTATAATTTAATTTGACGTGATGTAAATACTCAAAACTTTTAGATAACATGTCTGTAATATTTAATTATAAATGTATAATTTATGAATATCGCGCCAATGTAGAAAGTTCTTTAACATTCTCAAATATTGTTTTTCACGAAATTGTTTTAAAAGTTCTTCTACTTTAAATTATTATTTTATATTATTATAAGCTGTGGAATAGGAATAAGAAATTGAAGCAATATATTGTGTATTTGATGGTGAAATTATTTAAATAGTTTTTTGGTATTACTTGAAAAAGGATAATTGTAATTGTACTATTATTATTTTTAATGGTTCATTTGACTATTCAAAATCATAATTTGAGCCTAACAGTCGTCTTCCTATTTAACAGTTATATGGGTTCCTCTGTAGTTCAACCAACTATTATTATTTTTTAGTTTGAATAGATTTAAGGTTTTTTTTTATAAACAAATAATCGAAATCATTTCAGAGAACTATTCATCCAAAATAAAATAGGCAACAAAAAATTAAATGTAAAAAGTAAATATTTGAACCAAATGTCAGGAAAAAATATTGAAATCCAATATTTGTCCCATATTTCTCATTCTTCATAAACAATTTTTCTTCCATGTTTGTAAATATTTCAAGAACATTTTATTCTTAAAGGGAAAAGCCGCGGTGTTAGGAAGTTGGACCCTTTAATTACTAAAATAAAATAGCACCCAATAAGAAAATCATTCAGGCTTCAATTATATTCCATAATTTTTTCTTCTATAGACCATGCAACGGAACGGTGGAGAAGCCTAAGTAGGGTAAAAAGACGTTTTTTAAATTATATTATATTTTAAATTTATTTCTAGCAACTTTCTTTTTTATTTTAATTAAGATTTAAGTTATCACCAAAAAAAGTGAAACATTTGTTTTCTTCGCTTTTAACTTTAAGGAAGTTCTATTTTCAGGATTTTCTATTTTCAGGGGTGAAAAAGCAGTTGTAAAATTACAAAAATAAAAAATTCCTAACTGAGTGGAAGAGGAAAGACACTGGAATATATTTCATTTTAGATTTCTTATTTACTATAAAAGTATAGTTATAAAATTGCGTAGTTAACAAAGGATAAATATATGTAAGATGCTAATACTTACATATAAAAGGTGAAAAAAGCATTTATCATACACTATAAACATATTTATTAAACTCTTTTTAGAAAAAGTTCTAATTCTAGTGCACGTTAAAGGTGTATTGAAATATTGGAATATTGAAAAGGAAGGGGGGGGGGGGGGGGGCACAATGAATAATAAGAATAAGAATAAGAATAAGAATTTTTTTAATTTGTTATGTCAACACTAGAAGCGACAAGGTACAAAGATATACACATATTATATATATATATATATATCTAATTAATATAACACTATCATAGCTGCCTCACTAATCAACAACCCTAATCTAACTAAGGACAACATTATTCAATTAATGAATTACAATATATTCCATTTCTTTTTTCTATAAAATGTACCTTTTGTACTTCATAAATGATTAAAGCTAAGCTAATTTCAACTAAAGCTTTGTATGAAGATCTTATATGTTTCAAAATAAGGAGATTTTAACACGAGAAAAAAACATAAATCTGCCTGGCCTTTATTTAAAGGGACTATTTACGTAATATCAAGTGACCCTCCATTTATAGCGTTGCATGTCCGATTCACTAACCTCATTTTAAAAGCTGTGTAAGTTCAAGAATGAACAAGATATCCATGTTTTTTTATTTACTTTGATAATTGATTATTTTTAATCTTGGGTTCTCTATAAAACTTGCTTACGGATTCCTACTTCAGAACAATATAGGAAATTGTGCGAGGTCTAATTCACTATAAAGGCTAGAAGATAGACGATATCTTCATCGAAATTGATCAAGATGAAGGTTTTTAGCGTACCTTATGAATCGGCATTTTTCAATGGAGGGTTACTTGAAATTACACCGAAAATTTATCGTTCTAAATATTAGATTAATCCTTTAATACTTGATATTAGTCTAATGTAAGGTTGGTGTAGATTGGTTAATATACATTAGAGAATAATATTTACTTCCACTAATATTTTTACCGAGCTGGTGTTTATAATCTGGTTTAGATATTGAATTTTAAATAAATATTAACCATTCATATTTCTTCTTATTTTCAACAAGATATTAAATAAAAGTAATTAGACCATACTTTTTTTCCAGTTTTCAATAAAGAATCATTTCTTTTGAATAAAAAGTCAAATATATGAAACTTTCTATGCATTTCTATTTAGCTATGGAGTTGGTACAAATATCCTCCTGAATAAAAAGTTTAGTATAGATTGATGACAACAAAATACTGATAAGAGGATTTTTTATCCGGGATGATGATTTAGTAGGAAAAAAAGGATGGAAACTGTACCCTAATTGAATAAAAAATGATGTAAACTGTACCCTAATTGAATAAAAAATTATGGAATCTGTACCCTAATTGAATAAAAAAGTTTTTTATCGCAATTCTGAGGGAATTTTGGCGAAAGCAATAAATCTTGTTTTAGAGACGAAAATAGAATAGGTTTGAAAACCTATGGCAACCTACTTTTTCTTTAATCAGCCAAAATATGAGATAGAAATAAAATATTGTAATTGTTAGTTGAAGGCTAAAAGGGTAATTTTATAAATTTGTTAACGACACTATTCAATTAAATGGCCAACAAAAATACTATTTAGAATTTAAAATTGTTAAATGTCCGGCCTTGTTGTAAAAGAGAAATTATGAAAATGTGCAAATAACAATAAATGCGCGAATCACAAAAAGGTAAAAGTTTTGACGGAATGTGTGAACAAAATTTCAAACTGTTTGGGGAGGGGGGGGGGGGAGTTATGAAAAATGCAGAATATAAAAGTTTAGAAATTTTTGGCGATATTTAAATATCATTAAAAAGGAATTAAGTCGTTGTCACAAACTCCAATTTTCTGATCCTTAGATATTTCAAAATATAAAAAAAAATATGAGTTGAATGATATATATTTATAATTTATTCATTTCCTTTCCTCTTATGTTCAGACCTAGGATATAATTTTTCATTCTAAAGAATGTTTCAAGAAATATACAACTAGATAGGTTGAGACCACTGTGATACTGATTTAAAGGTCTCACGTTCTCAAGCAAAAATCGATGAGAATTTTGCCAATTACTTCTTAGAAACCAAAGCTTACAACAAGTGCTCTAATTTGGTGTTTTCAAAATCGGGTAATGGGATGGGAAAATGTAATGAAAAGGGAGAAAAAATCTTTTAAAATATAGTTAAACAAACAAAAAATAAAATATAATACATTACTTTTCACGCTGAAACAATAAAAAGTTTGGAATACTCGACGTTTAAGAACTAAAAAGATGGCAAAATGTCTTTAAAACAATTAAAGAATAAATACTTGAGTGAACACGGTTCAGCCTGACTTGAGCACACGCCTAAATACCATTAATCCTCGAAATTGGTTGAAAAGAAACTTTTCAAAATGGCCGTGGTTTGTCCTGTGTAATAATGTTGACAAATACCGCTTTTTTCTCAGTCAATTAAAAATGAATAGATGAGATGAGGAGGTA
>NW_019396084.1:277252-345209 GCF_000591075.1 Eurytemora carolleeae | reverse complement strand
CCATTTTTACCAACATTGGGAAAAACATGCAGCTTCATCTTAATTTAAATATTCTTGGCAAGGAGACCCTAAAATGGTTTTCAACAAAAACGACTGAGCCCTGTATTTGGAAATGTGTCAAGCTAGACTATTTGGATGACTTTGAAAGCCCTTGAATTATTCCGGCCTATTACCAACTAAATATAATCTTAAACATTCACCGTTCTAACTTGAACAATGCCGGTGTCAAAAATTTAGAATATTTAACATTTTACGCATATTTCTAAGTGCAAGTCGAGGGATACAAAATTGTGAAAGGGAATCTTCCCTCTGCAAACTATGTCTTGAAGGATCAATAAATGTTCCTTAAAAATATTTAACACCAAGATATTGACAATTATACATTTTGTAATACTCTTCTATTTTCAAATTACTGAGCAATCTCTTTAATTATACAATCTAGATAATTGTATAAATGAATCCGAGCTGTTTCAATCAATCCTTGGTTTCAGGGAGAAATCGTGGTTTGGATTGCGTGCCGAGGTTCTCTAGGTAACTCGTAGAACATTATGGAAATCTTTTAACTCTATACGGTGTGTATACCCTGTAGTGTTTATGCAAAATTTATTAATTTTTTATCCGGTTGAATCTCATTGTTCTGTCCCCTTGAATCATGATTGTTTATATATTAAAAATTAATATTATATCTATAAGGGATAATTCTACGTTACATCTCTTAAAGGGACAGTTTCTTTGAAATTTCAAGTGACCCTCTAGTTCAAGAGGGACAAGTCCGATTCAAGACAATACCCTTGAAACCTTTATCTGATCATTAATGTTGATGATATCGTCGATTTTTATCTTTAACATGAATTAGATTTAGATAACGCATCCTTGACAAGACAGAGGTTTTTAGGGTACTGTTATGTATCGGACATGCAACTCCTTAAATCGAGGGGGAACTTGACATTGAAACTTGACGTCGTTAAGTTCCTTTAAGTTCCTTTAAGTCACAACCAAAAAGATGAGCAAAATACCTGTCGAATAATATTTTGTAGTTCGGTTCCTTGTTCAACAGAATTCTGAATCTGAACAATTCTTTCGTTCTCTCCACCTCCCCCTCCTCCACCTCCTCCTCCACCTCCTCCTACTCTTCCTCTGCCAACCCGTCCTTCTTTCTCCTTTGTCTCAGACAACTAGAATAACTCCATTCTCACGCTCAGAACACAAATACAAAATGGGCAAGAGAAAGAAATATAATTTTTTTGAAAAATAAGGTTTGACAATCCGAATATTAAGTAAATAAAATATGTTTGTTTAGCCCAGATATTTACTATTTATAATACAGTAAGTCTGAATTAAGTAACTAAACTAAATTACAATTTTTCAATATTTGTTCGAAGATGAGACTTCTAAAGTGTGGCCTGATTTAAAATGTATTGCTTTAATGTGTTCATAAAAATCTACAATTTTCTGGTTCTTACTGTAGATTAAAATGGGGGAAAAATGTCAGATATCTTCGTTATCTGTTAAGGTACAATTCACAAAAACTAAAAATATTTTGGAAATCTAATAACTAGGGATATTAAATAATGATTATTGGGGTTTTGCAATACATTTTCTTACCTGGTTCAAGAATTAAGTACTTACAGAAGTTTCATGCTTTTTGGTATAAAATATTTGATGTATTTATGTCGTGGATGAATGGAGACATTCCTTAGTGCTCAGGATCTTAAGACGTTCTTTAAGCCTGGAGATCTGATCATCCCTCTCCACCACCTGCTTCTGGAAGTCCGCCTCCCTCTCCCTGATCCTGGAGGTGACGGTGCTACCCTTCCTCCCCTCCTCCTTGCTGGGGGGAGGCAAGGGCAGCTCTCGCAGTTTACTCCGTGAACTTTCAACTTTTGGTAATGTCCGAGTTTTTTGCTGTAAATTTTTCACTTTTGCTTCTAGTTCTTTCGTTGCTTTGTTTAAATCTTTATTTTTCTTTTCTAATGTGTTGGTTCCAATAGGTTTATTTTGCCCCCCTGCGGATCCTGAACTAAGTTTATGCCCCCCCGGGGCCCTTCTACCCGGTTTCTCCATACTATATTCAATCTATGAGCTAGAGGTTGAATCTATATAAATGCATATGCATTGAATACAGCTCAGAATGTACACTGGAGAGAGAGAGTGATTTAGTTGGAGCTTGAACCACCTGTTATACTTATACCCGGAGAAAGGCCTCCGGCAGACGAGTTCTTCTCACTTCCTCTCATACTTCCTTTTCCGTATAATTAAACTGAAACTTAACTATTGTTAAAATGATCTGAAGTGTGAACCCTGGATAGAATTTGTTCCAAGATCTTATATCTCCAGGTATCTTATTCCACTGATCACTGGTGCGGATCTATAACTAGTCGGAGCCGGGATTCAACCGAATAAATTTTAGAAATTCCAGGTTTGTACTTCCGGAGCGCAGTGCTTGTTCCGACAGCTGAGGTAAAACTAGGGAGAGCGCTAGGCCTTACAGGCGCGCACGGCGCGCGGGAGAAATGTGGGAAGGTATGGCGAGGTATTCTAATATTGCTGGTTGCATGGAACCCGGCACACGGCGATCTATCTTCAAACTCAGTAATTAGTCGGTGCAGTAATGTACGAGGTAACCGGATAAGAGAGTGGATACGGATATAGTATACTTGAGGGAGGGTATAGATGATTAATAATTATCTATTTACAAATCCTCAGGATGATCAAGGTTATGGTTTACCAGAAACTCTTTATGAAGTAACACCCAGAGGAAACCTAAAATCTTGACCGTTGATACAACACTAAGAATGCATTTAATGCACTCTAAGAATGCAGTTTTGGAAGCAGCTGCAGATTCTTTTTATTTCTCTTCTTCTATTTAATACAATGAGAGCCATTTTTACCAACATTTCATAACATCTCTTATATTTAAATGAGTTTTTCATTGATTATTTTTAGATTTTCTCTCAATTTCTAGGTTTACTCTCAATTTCTAGGTATACTCTTCATTTCAAACATATTTCAAACCTAAATTATTTCATATCACAGAATTCATAGTTTGAAATATATCAGGTATATCATTAAGTTGCAAAGATATTTGCAAAGACTCAATTCCAATTATAATTTATTTCTTTAATCATCTTTGTAATTATATATATATCAAATTTTTTTCTTTCATTGTTTTCTATTTTTACTTTTAATTTTAAGATTTTCTCTTTGGTTAGTTTTTTACGTCTTGTCATTTTTTGTGAATTTTTCTTTAAATTTCCAACTTTTACAAATTTGAAGTTGCAAGGTTTCTATGCTAGGCTCAATTTTACTCTTGACTGTTGAGAATTTTTGCAGTTCCTATATCCTTGTAACCTTGCATGTACCGCAAATAATGTAATTACATTGCTTTTATGGTTTCCTATATTTGCCAGGGTTGTAGAGCGTTGATTCGTGTGCATAGGGCTGCACAGAGGGAGACTTACAGAGGGACTCATAAAGAATGAAACTTTAATAAAACTACTCTTTCAGGGAAATAGAAGTCCACATAATTAAGAGTAAGTCACCCTCAAATAAGCTTTCGGTGTGTACTGGTAATCTGCAGGACTGTGGCCGAAGAAATAGTGGGATTTAGTGGAGAGTGAAGAAAATATTGTACCATGTAACGTCTCTATACGGCCCTCCTTTTATACAAAGTGAATCCCGAGAAAAATAATTTTTTTTAATTCAGACTTAATCATACAATGGGGAGAGATTTCGTTGAGAACGAACTTAAAGATCCTAAAATCAAGAATCTGTTTCTTTTTAGAATTTTAAAGCCTGATCCCTCAAAATACTAATGCTAGAAAAGTTAATTACCGTTGCGTATACTCTGCGTACATATTGAAACCAGTTCTCTCTGGGCGGAATTTGTAAACAAGAACAGATGCATCAGTGTTCGTTTAGTATCCGAGGAAGTTAAAAGCATTAAATTTTGATAATTTTGATAATTCACATAATAGTTTCCTATGACCAGAATATTTCATTGATTTTTATGTGAAAGATGGATTCGATGTCAGGCTTCGACATCCGTTCTGTGTTTATATTACCGCCCAGAGACAGTACACTGCAGTACAAAAGATGCGTACACCTCTGAAATAACTTTCCTTGCATTATAACCTTGCCCCCCCCCCTCGCGTGCATAGGTGCCCCATTTCAAGTCAAAATCATGAAAGATTTGAAGAGGAAACAATTTTTTCTAAAATACCAAATACATTTTATCTTTATTTGTTTTAAATCTTTATATCAGAGTGTATAGCAATTTTGCGAGAAAATAAATATGCATTTTTGTTGTTATACTCTTATTTTTGTTATAAAATCTTTTTAATATTGACAAATTTCTAAAAATAGTTCATATACTTCCAAATAGAACAAATAATATTTTTTACAGCAAATTCCTGTATTTTCGCCATTTTGAGACTATAACTGGTCATACAATTATGTTCTTATGTTGATGTATATATGTATATATTATATACTGGGACTCCCTGTACATAAATATTATGTTCTTATGTTGATGAATATATGTATATATTATATACTGGGAACTGGGACTCCCTGTACATAAATATTATGTTCTTATGTTGATGAATATATGTAACTGGGACTCCCTGTACATAAATATTATGTTCTTATGTTGATGAATATATGTATATATGATATACTGGGACTCCCAAAATATTATGTTCTTATGTTGATGAATATATGCATATATTATATACTGGGACTCCCTGTACATAATATTATGTTCTTATGTTGATGTATATATGCATATATTATATACTGGGACTCCCTGTACATACATATTATGTTCTTATGTTGATGAATATATGTATATATAATATACTGGGACTCCCTGTACATAAATTTTATGTTCTTATGTTGATGAATATATGTATATATTATATACTGGGACTCCCTGTACACTACAATGTACATGAATATTATGTATGCACAGTTCATATTAAACACTGTCGCTTGTGCCAAAATTAGTCCCACTCTCCCGTTGTAATTTATAACAAAAACTCTCGGATCTGTATTCGCGTGAAATGAATATTCAAAAGTTCATCTCTAAAGCATTATTGAATATTTAGAAGGTTTTTCTATACAATAAATGATATAAAGTAAGAAAATTTTTATGCCTAAACCTTGACACTGCACCCCTGGGGATGGGAAGGAGAAAATGTGTTCCCCCCGATAAATTTTTTAAAAATATAATTTTACTGACATTTTGACTGATTAAGGTGACGTTCCTCCCAATTTGCCCGGAGGGGCGACGTGTCGTCCCCCCTCCCCCTCTGAGCCGCCTCTGGTAGTGTTTGCATCAAGTTAAAACTTTGCCTTCTACAATTTGTAGAAAATTTGCATCCATTAAACAACATGATGCTTTCATACAACCTCCTAACACTGGACTAACCAGGGGCAAGATCGTTCTCAGTAGTCTATTCATACTTTTTAATTTTAAACGCAACCGTACTGCAGGGGCGTACGAGGGCTTTTGTTTAGGGGGGGCACAATATTCGCTCGTAAGCGCGCAAAAAAATTTTTTTGGTCCCCCCCTTGGCAACATTGACCCCTGAACCGTTGTAAAAGCAAGTATAAAGTACAGCGAAATAATTACGCCTAGGTCAAATTGTGATCGAAACTTGCAGGAACAAGTACTTAACTGTTAAATCAGTGGGTCTCGGATCAAAAATCTTTTTAATTATCAATCAACTTCTTTTACTGAACATTTGAAAAAAATATAAAAATGATAAAAATAGATGAGAAAAGAATCAGAATACACATTTATTCATGGAGTCAGTAAAGTAACATTACGGTGGCCGAATTTAAAGAATTTGGGCGGCGGTTTAAATTTAAGCCGCGGTTTAAATATGGTTGGTTCCACATAAAATTGTATCAAATGTTTCAAGATTTAAGCCGGCGCTTAATTTAAACCGGGTTTTGGCGGATTTAAACCACGGCTCAAATTCTTTAAATTCCATCTCAGGACGATTAAATGTCGTTCTTTATTATGATTGATACTGCCAAAACCTTTTTAGGATAAATGTATTCTGTATATCTTTCTTCTATAGTCTATGCCCATCTATCCAACCAAGGCTTTTAGCGCGCTTCGCGCCCGTCTACTTTTAATTATGGCATCTACTCTTTGTAACAACATAAAATAACAAAAAAAAATTCGCGGATTTAATTAAATTTTTCGTGAATTTTCAAAATTTTATAAAAATCAATCATTTCTGGAGACAAAGGAATTGAGTTTTTTGTCACAAACTCAAATCTTTGGATCCCAATATCTTTGCAACCTGATTCTGCAAACCTTTGATATTTCAAACTTAGATTAGTTGATCTATAAGAATTCATAGTTTGAAATATCTAAGGTCTACGACATTTTGTTACAAAGATATAGAGATAAAGAAATCAGAGTTTGCGGCAATAAAGCAATTTTTATTTTATTTATTTTGCTCAGCAACAAAAATATAAGCTTTAAACTAGAAAAAGAACACGATTGGATAAATACTAAAGTGGGCAAAACTCATAATTAGATGTCGACATTTTATGTCCCAACTTCCCAAGTATTTTAGAATAATTCCGTATGGGCCAACTAGTCGTCTTTATTCTATCTGTTCCACTTCAGTATTTATTCACTTCCCTCATATAGTAGTATTTCAAAGTATCTTAATTTTCTGGTGTTAAAAATGTTGCCCCCCCCCCATACCAAACCCTTCTACCCTGCATTAACTAAGTTTTTAAGGCTCTAATCCTCAAGAGAATGATTTATATTCCTAAATTCTAATCAGTGGGAAATCCGTCTTTTCTCAAATTGGTTTTACAAAGTTTAAATTCAAATATTTCGAAGAATTCAATTTTAAAACTTTTGAAAATTACTCCCTATCACATGAAGTATTACTATCTGCGTGGGTAAAAAAATTAAGTTAAAAACATAAAAATAAAAATTTGTCTCTCCAATGTTGAATGAATCTGTCATTATAAAAACTCCCAATAATAATAGTAATTCAATAATAATCCAAATGTATAGAGAACTCAAGGCACATGTGTTTATTATATTTATCTACATAAATATACACAGGCCTTGTTTCTAGGCCTAAACAAACCAATCCATGCAGTCTTTCTCCACCCTCCCCTCCAGCAAGATATACAAGGGGGTAAATTTAATATTTACATCCTCTAAATTGTTTAGCTAAGAAAGACTATATACTCTAGAAGTATTGTCTACAAAAGTATACTCTCTGTTTGGATAAAGGAGCCGGAAATGTGTAAAGTTTGTGAAATGCTAAAATAGACAAGTTTAATTTAAAACTCAGAACAAACTAAATTAATATTCTTCTCGCATATTTTTACAGTGAATTGTGAACAATGTTTTATATTGGTAGGCCGGGCGCAGAAGGGTAAATTATAAAACTTTTATTGGAATAATATTTTCAGGAAACATTTAGTACCGAGATATTGCATTCGATTTGGTCGGTACACATTCTCACTTGTAATAAGTTATTATTATTATATTTTAAAAAATATTTGATGAAAATTATTTATTGCTGGAAGAATCTATCGAATTAATTTCAAGTAAATCTCCATTTTAAGAGCATGGCATTTCCAATTCATTCCTTTTTTACAGTTGTGTGAATTAAAAAAATCAAAGAAAATAATCAATTTTAAGCCAGAAAAATAAACAAGGACAGTACATTCATCTTTAATTAGACATGTACCGTTGAGTATTGGACATGGCTCTTTATATGTTGGGGTTCACGTGAGATTACGTCTTGCAGCCCCTTTAAAGGGAGTGTTCGCGAAAAATGAAAGGGGGTATATGCTTACGATGAAGAATAAGCGCTTTTGATCGCTACTAATCTAAAAACGGCTTATGCTGAATAACATGGCATCCATCCAAATTGAGAACGTTGCAATATACGACTCGGATCGTAAAAAATCAATTTAATTTCAAACAAATCATTTAGATATTACAACCTATGGTCATCGATTATTTTTTCGTCACATTTGTATGTAGTTAATTTTTCATAATATTTTTTACTTCTTTTATATACAATGCACACTTAAAACAACGATTTTTTTCCGCTAGGTGTCTCTGCCACGTGGAATCATTAAGAGCATTGAGAGCAGAGACACCTGACGGACAAACTAATCGGCGTTTTAAGTGTAAATTGTATATAAAACATATACAAAATATTATAAAATATTAACTATATGCAAATGCATCAAAAAATAATCAATGACTAAAGGTTCTAATATCTAAATCATTTGTTTGATAATAAATTGATTTTTTTACAATCCAACTCATGGATTGCAATTATCTCAATTTGGGTGGTTGCTACGTTATTCGGTATGAGTCGTTTTAGACAATTTTCTCCTTATAGACGCAACACATAGAAGTAAGATTAGTAGAGATTAAAAGCGCATATTTTTCGCCGTATGCCTATACCCCCTTTCATTTTTCGCGAACACTCCCTTTAAGTTTCATAAAACAAATTAAGATGTACTTAAATATGAAAAAACACTGAATTCACTTTATAAAAAAAGTGATAAATTGACTTTATCTGAGTCTGACACTTACTAAATATATTCATCAAGAAGTGTCATTTGTCTTCATATTTCTTCATAAAGATCCTGGACATTGGTTTTCTGGGCCTTGGGTAAAATATAGTTTGATATTTCTAGACAAATGAATTATATTTAGATATGTCCGCAAACATAAAACAATACAATCTTATATAGAACTTATAGAAGCTTTATATATTTTCCTTTATCTTATTTACTTTTAAGATTGAACTTATAGAAGCTTTATCTCTTTTGCCATATCTTATTTAATCTTAGATAGAACTTATAGGAGCTATATATCTTTTCCTTTATCTATTTAATCTTAGATAGAACTTATAGAGGCTTTATATCTTTCTCTATATTTTTTTTAATCTTAGATAGAACTTATAGAAGCTATTTATCATTTTCCTTTATCTTATTTAATCTTAGATAGAACTTATAGAAGCTATATATCATTTTCCTTTATCTTATTTAATCTTAGATAGAACTTATAGAAGATTTATATATTTTCCTTTATCTTATTTATTCTTAGATAGAACTTATAGAAGATTTATATATTTTCCTTTATCTTATTTAATCTTAGATAGAACTTATAGAGGCTATATATCTTTTGCTATATTCTTTTTAATCTTAGATAGAACGTATAGATGCTTTATCTCTTTTGCTATATTTTATTTAATCTTAGATAAAACTTATAGAAGCTTTATCTCTTTTACTATATTCTATTTAATCTTAGATAGAACTTATAGAAGCTTTATCTCTTTTACTATATTTTATTTAATCTTAGTTAGAACTTATAGAAGCTTTATCTCTTTTATTATATTTTATTTAATCTTGGATAGAACTTATAGAAGCTTTATCTCTTTTGCTATATTTTATTTAATCTTAGATAGAACTTATAGAAGCCTTATCTCCTCTACATCTTTTCTTCTATATTTTATTTAATCTTAGATAGAACTTATAGAAGCTTATCTCTTTTACTAGATTTCATTCAATCTTAGATGGAACTTATAGATGCTTTATCTCTTTTACTATATTTTATTTAATCTTAGATAGAACTTATGGAAGCTTTATCTCTTTTACTATATTTTATTCAATCTTAGATTGAACTGATAGATGCTTTATCTTTTTTGCTATATTTTATTTAATCTTAGATAGAACTTATAGAAGCTTTATCTCTTTTGCTATATTTTATTTAATCTTAGATAGAACTTATAGAGGCTATATATCATTTTCTAAATTCTACTCAATCTTTGATAACCTGTATATGTGAGTTCTACTAAGTTGTAATCAAACTGAGTTAAAACTATGTGTTTTTTGCTATATTTTAATTAATCATAGATAAAACTATGTCTGTTTTGCCATATTCTAATTAATCATAGATAAAACTATGTCTGTTTTGCTATATTCTAATTAATCATAGATAAAACTATGTCAACATTGCTATATTCTAATCAATCTAATCAATCATAGATAAAACTATGTCTGTTTTGCTATATTCTAATTAATCATAGATAAAACTATGTCAACATTGCTATATTCTAATCAATCTAATCAATCATAGATAAAACTATGTCTGTTTTGCTATATTCTNAGAATGGGGGTGACAGGGGGGTTGGGTGGGATTAAATGATCCTAGAGTAAAAATAGAACGGTTGAAGGGGGATGAAGGATTGACAATCTGAAAGGATGGGATTTAATAAGATTTTTACAAACACAATATTGGTTCCAAACTTTCATGAACAGAATACTGTAGAGCCTAAACCAGAAAATAAAAAGAACCAGGATAAAAATGAAAATATAAAGTGTCCAACATCATATATTGGATTATCTCAAAGCTTTAACGACAAAATAGGTAAAGAATCATGAATTATCAGTTTGCAAATTTTATACTCAGTAACTTATTTAAGTGATTACATGCTTTACAGGATATCTGAGTCAAATTTTCTAAACCCTTATATCTTTGCAACCTGATGGTGTAAACCTTTAATATTTTAAACTAAGATCATTTGATCTAACAGAATTCATAGTTTGAAATATCAAAGGTCTACGACATTGGGTTGCAAAGCTGTAGGGATTATAGAATAAGAATTATTGGTAAAGGCTCAATTCTTCTCATATCAGAAACTTTTTTAAACAATGAAATCTTTTTTATTTTTACGTTTTTTTCCAAAAAACAGAAGTTAGACTTTAGAGGTTTACATTTACATTTTAGGTTGAGTTAAGGAGATGAACGATGAAACTCATTAGTCTGAGTAGGCTGACACATTATCAACAGATCACACACTTTTTTCATTAATTTGTATTTATCATTAGTATCCAACTCTAGAAAATAAGTTTAATTAATCAGCTGGATAAATGAGCTGTCATTTTTGCATCGCAATACGAATATGATTAGTTGGATTAAAATAACCCGAATTAAAACAAAATTTATTTTAATGAAAAGAACAAAAAATCATAATCATAAAAATCATAAAAAGTAATGAAAAATGATAATTTATATTATAAATGGTCTACACGAATACGAGTAAGTAAAGTAAACCTACTTGAATTAAAACCATGTTGTATTTTTGTCTGAATAGTCAGTGCTCTGCAGATTCTATGGTTCAACATTGCCCTTAGTTCTCGACAATACGACGTCCATGGTGTCAAAGGTGACAAGGGAAAGATATCCTGCGCCATAGGTGAGCCAAGAGTACATACGGTTTGGTTTGGCTTCTCTGGTAAGGAACAGATGCCGCGTTGTGATGAATTGTTACAGACGGAAGACGACTGTCTCATAAATCTCCAATACGAAGATGTTGGATCATGCAATCCACAAGGGGTAAGTAAAAGAAGAGCTCAATCAATTTTGGAGAAAAAACTTTTAACTTTTTTTATTGTAGGTTTGTTCCTATCCAAAAATCAACATTTCTGAGATCGAGTCTCGACCAATGCACTGTGGACATTTTTGGATTCTCTGCTACTCCTGCCCAGACGATGAACTGCTAATGGAGCAATTTTTTCAGGATGATGTTTACAACCTTTACTCTGATAGCTCCGAGAATAGAAATGATTATAAAATACCTGAAATGTTTTATAACAATGCGGATAATAAACAAAACAATGAAGGAGAAAAAAATAAAAAAAGAGAGGAAAATTTAAGGATAAGAACAAATAGTAAAAAGATAACTAAAGATAACTTGGATATCAAGACTGAACCCATTGAGAATGACTGGGAAAGAATGGTTGACGAATATGACGAGTACGGTAAATATGGCAAATTCGGCGAATATGACGATTATGGTGAGTATGACGAATACGGAGAGGAAAATGAAAACCACCCGGAATCCATCTCATCCTTAGAACATCTTCATACATACTCAACTACAAGGTATATTATGGGAAATAATACGGCGGGACCAATAAAGATGTAGAATAAGAAGCCAACATATTGAGTATGGAATTATAACATGGGGGGGTGTAAAAAATGCTAAACTACAGAAAATCAAGTCTTTGCAAAAAAGGGCAATTAGAGCAGTAAATAATAGTTCATTTAAGGCACATTCAGATCCAATATTTTTCAGATTAGAACTCCTAAATCTTGATGATACATATAAACTAGGTGTTCTATCTTTTATGCATAAATACTTTTATGAAAACCTTCCAGCTTCCTTCCAGGATATGTTTAATTCTTTAGCTGAACCAAATAGAACAAAATCATATAAACTTGAGCGAGTTCTCTTTAAAACCCTAGAAAGTTTTCCCTCTGCCTTATTTCCAAAAATATGGAATTCTATTGAATTAGAGCTTAAAGAAACTAAATCTGCAAAATCGTTTAAAAGAAAAGTCGCCAAGATCTATTTAGATAGTTATGCAAATTATATCTGTAAAAAAAAAACTGTGTATCATGTGGATAAACTTAGTCTTTACTATCTTCTTCACCCTGTAGTTCATAAACATGATTCTAATAACTTATGTTACCCTCTGTTCCAACCCTTACGCTGAGTATCCTCCCTTTTCTTTATACTCCCTCACCTCCTCCTTACCTTTTACCTGATTTATTATCATTCTTATGTTTAAAATGTACAATGTACATTGTTTTTATCTGCAATTATCATTCGTTTATAGTGGGCCAACCAATTAAAACAACCTACTCTGGTTAGGCGGGTCCAAACTACATAGTAAATTGTGATTTTTTATTTGTATTATCTCGTGCTTTGTAGTTGAATAAAAATATGAAATATGAACTGTTGTGTAGTGTACACAGACCCAATTAAACTTAGTAGGACGATTTTAAGCTACAATAAAACCATTTGCTTTACAATCTTAAATACACTTTAAAATGGGTTATCTTTTGTCTTTCTATCTTGCAGATTTATAGGTCCTACTGAAATATATGTAGCTTTATTCTTCACACCATGCATCTCTTGACTTTTTAGTTATTCTTTCGATGTTAAGTCTGCTTATTTGTATAATATTAACCTAACTTAATTGCAAAATTAAAGAAACCAGTGTCCGAATTTAATGAATTTGAGCCGCGTCTTAAATCCGCCGAAAACCGGTTTTAATTGAGCGCCGGCTTAAATCTTGAAGCAATAAATAAGATTTTAAGTGAAACCAACCATATTTGAGCCGCGGCTCAAATTCTTTAAATTCGGCCTCAGGACAATTTGACAATTAATGCAAGGTTAAAAAGTGAAAAGTGAAAAGAGCCTCTAACTTCTACTAATGTATTAAAATATTGATATTTTCTTTTTTCTAATGATAATTGCAATCTAGGTATGATATAACTGGATATGAGGATTTAGTTTGTACGGGGAAGGACATATCTCTCCAGTTCGCCATCTTTAAGTTTCAATCAATCAATCCAACCTGGCAGGAGGAACTCTGCTCAACCGATCTAACTCGTCTTGTTCTTGGTCTATGCTCTAGGTCTAGGTGTAAGAATCCCACCCTGGAGAGATTAAATCTAGAGCCGTACAAGATCTGTCCGGATTTAAAAACTGGTTTTATCGGAATCTGGGAGATCATGTATTCATGTATTACACAAGGTAAAACTTTATTGAACCAGAACACGTATCCTAAAGAACAGTGGACATTGGATGTAAATCATGAAAAACTGAATGTTGAGAACAAATTATTTGAAGAGAAAAGTTCAAAACATGTTATAACTACAGATACAGATGAAATAAATCAGGGAACTGTAGACCCCGATATGATTTTATCTAACAAGGTTCAAACTACATCTACAGATGAAGAAACTACATTTGCTAAAAGTGATCATACATTAACTGAACTGGAAACTACATCTACGGAAGTAGAAACTACATTTACTAAAAGTGATCATACATTGGAAACTACATCTACGGAAAGTGAAATTGAATACATATCAACTACGATTGATTATACCACTGAAAGTGAAATTGTATTAAATTTAAGTAAAATCTTATCTACGAAAAGTGAAAATATATCTATCGAATCTATATTTGCCGGAGAAAATGAAAGTGAAATTACATCCACTCGAAATGACATTACATTTTCTGAAAGTAAAATTAAATCTACTGAAAATGGCATTACATCTTCTGAAAGTGACAGTACATCTTCTGAAAGTAACATTACATCTGCTAAAAGTGGCATTCTATCTACTGAAAGTGAAATTACATCTATTGAAAATGAAAATACATCTGCTAAAAGTGACCTTACATTTTCTGAAATTGAAATTAAATCTACTGAAAGTGGCATTTTATCTGCTGAAGTTAAAAGTGGCATTAAATCTGCTGAAAGTAGCATTACATTTGCTGAAAGTGGCATCACATTTACTGAAAGTAGCTTTACATCTGCTGAAAGTGGCATTAAATCTGCTGAAAGTGGCATTAAATCTGCTGAAAGTGGCATTACATCTGCTGAAAGTGGCATTACATCTGTTGGAAGTGGCATTACATCTGCTGAAAGTGGCATTACATTTGCTGAACATGAAAATTCACCAAGTGAAAGTGAAAAAACCAAAAGTGAGACTACATCTTATAAGAATGAAAACACATCTAAGAAAAGTGAAAATACTCTGTATGAAAACGAAACTGCATTTACTGAAATCCTAACTTCAATTAATGAAAGTAGAATTCCATTATATATAAAAGTAAGTAAATCATATGAAAATGAAAATGCATCAACTGAGGATAAAACTGATTCTACTAAAGATGAAAGTACACCAACCATAAGTGAATTTACATTTTTTTTAAATGAAACTATATCAACTGAAAATGAAACCAAATCAACTGAAAATGAAGCTAAATCAACTGAAAGTGTCGAAGCTAAATCAACTGAAAGTGAAACAAAATCAACTGAAAGTGAAACTAAATCAACTGAACATGAAACCAAATCATCTGAAAGTGAAACTAAATCAACTGAAAGTGAAACTAAATCAACTGAAAGTGAAACTAGATCAACTGAAAGTGAAACTAAATCGTCTGAATATGAAACTAAATTAACTAAAAATGAAACGAAATCGTTTGAAAGTGAAACTAATTCATCTAAAAGTGAAACTAATTCATCTATAAGTGAAATTAAATCCTATAAGAGTGATACCAAATCAACTAAAAGTCAAACTAGATTAACTAAAAATGAAAAAAAATTAACTGAAAGTGAAACTGAATCAACCGTAAGTGAAATTAAATCAACAGAAAAGGGAACTAAACCAACCGAAAGTGAAACTAAATCAACTGAAATGGAAACTAAATTATCTGAAAATAAAACTAAATCAAATAAAAATGAAACTAAATCAATTGAAAATGAAACTAACTCTATTAAAAATGAAACTTTGTTAACAGAAAGTGTAACTAAATCAGTGAAAAGTGAAACATATTCAACTGAAATGGAAACGAAAAGTAAAGGTAAAAATATAATTAAAGACTATTCCATTAAAAGTGAAAATGAAACTATATTTACTGAAAGTGAAACTTTATTCAGTGTAACCAACCCCACAGATGTTAACACTATAGTATATCAAGAAAAAAAGAAAATTCTAAAAACATCTCACGAAAAAAATGAAAATGCACAAATATTTATGCAAACATATGTAAACAATGACAAAATTTTCAAAGAAATGACTAAAAATAAGGATTTAGGGAAGAGGAAAATAAGAAAACACGCAATCTTCTCTCACGTCACAATATCTAGTGGAGGTATACACAATGAACATTCAGAGAACCCCAAAGAAATATTGATTGATAATAATTCAACGCAAACCAGCACTTTCAGCAGAGCAAAACCAGGTGCTTCACCTACATTGAGTTCTTCAAGTGCTGAACCATCTAGTAATCTGGAAACAGTTAAAGAGGAAACTACTCTAAGAAACATGGAAAAAGACCAAATAAGAACCTGGAGCAAACTAAGAATAGAAACTTCTTCTTCTCTAAGTAATAGAGAAGAAGAGTCCAAAGAAAGGTTAGAAACTACTACTTCTATGAGTAATACAGAAGCAAAACTTATCAGTACTTTGTCCATGGCTCCAGTCAAACCTACTCCAATAAGTACAATAGGACTAGGTACAGAACCAATCAGTACCTTGAGCAAGGTTAGAGCAGAAGATACTACAACCATGATCAACTCAGAGTTAGAAACCAACCCGTTTGAAATCATTGAAGGAAGAGCTTGGAAAAAGTTTGAAAATAGTCATGATATCTCTAACTCTGATATCATTGTCATGTATATGGGTCAGCAACAGAGGGAAGATGACGTGAAAGACAAATCAAAAACTAGAACACATGCTCAACTCCAGAATGATATCAGAGATGTTTTAGAGAAACCCGACACCTCTGATCTCATTCATAACTATGCACAAACACGAAATATTCTAAATCTAAACAAATATCGAACAACAAATGAAAACTCAGTGGGAGGTATAAATGGCAACATTAATAGTTCAAAACTATTTGAGAGTGATATCGATGAGAATAAAGGACTTGTTGTACAGGAAGACATGAAAGATGCCGATGAAGAAATCTATGATCTTCAAGATACCAAAGAAATAGATAACGTTAAAGACAGATTAAAAGATGATGATGATGAAGGTCAAGTTGAAGTTTTGAATATTCAAAGAGAACATGAAGATAGTAATAAAACAGGCAAAGGCTGGGAGGAAGGTTCAGGTTCTGCAGATGATTTTATTTCAAAAGTTCCAAAAGAAGTTTCAACCAATCTACTGAGACAGAAGCAAGGAAATATAAAAGAGAAAATCTTTCAGATAGAAAACTTCAATTCTGAAACTCCAACTGAATCTGCTGAACTTACTGAAGGTTGGTATGAGAGCCTGGAATCTAGAATAATGAAGGAAACAGAGGAAGAAATTAAATCTGAAATTTCTAGTTTTCAATCCGAACTTGACTCCCTTATCCTTATAAGCTCTGGAAACAATGTCTCCAAAGCTGAAATAAAATCAATCGCTCAACACGCTGTCTCTAAGTTCTTCAGATCAATTTCATCGTCTATAAACGTGTTTAATTTTCACAATGAGGAACATATATCTCTGGATGAAACCTTGGATACTCCAGACGCGCTTAAAACCGCCTCCAGTATCCTGAACATCACAGATACTATCTCCAGGTCTATTGCAGGAACCTTGGAGGTCGGAGAATCACTGAATATAGAGACTGCGGATATTAACCTTACGGTTATGAAAAGAAAAATGATAAACCCTTCGCTGGATGATAAAAATAGCACGAGTAGCAGTATGTGGAAGGCTAAATCTTTAACAGTAAATCTTCCTGATCAAATATCTTTAGCAGGACTAGATTCAACCATCACTGTTGCCTTTTCATCCATCAATAATCTAGGATCTATGATGAATCTAAACAAGAACTTTTCCACGTCAATCCTTAGTGTATCTGTCCTCCACGTAGAGAAGGTTGGATCAAGTATTCCTCTCCAGGTACCCCTAGAGTTTACTATACTCCATCCTAATATGGAGAATATGAAAAGAAACTGTGTCTACTGGGATTTTACTAGAGAGGTTTGGTCCTCTGAGGGTTGTTTTATCAAGGAAAACACAGAGAGGGTTAATGGTACAACTTGTCAGTGCTTTCATCTTACAAACTTTGCAGTACTAGTTGATATCCATGATGTTGCATTAAACCTTAACATTAAACAAGGTTTGGATATAATTACCCTGGTTGGATGTAGTGTGAGTATTGTTTGTCTGTTTATCTGTCTGATCGTTTACTCGATGTTCAGTAGTGCTAGAAATGAAAGATCTGTGATTAACTTTAATATATGTTTGTGCCTGCTTCTTGCTGAGTTCCTGTTCCTATTTGGTATTGGAGAAACAGGAAACTATTCTTTATGTTTCGCTGTTGCTGTTTGTCTTCACTACCTGTTTATGGCATCCTTCATGTGGATGCTGGTTGCAGGGTTCCAGATCTATCAGCTCCTAGTTCAGGTTTGGGAGAAAGAGAGCTCTAGACGGGTTCAGTATTATCTGTTCGGATATATTACTCCGCTCCTTATCCTACTCAGCTCCCTACTCCTGGATACATTACTGCACCAGGATACAGTTTATGGAGGGACGGAGTACTGTTGGATAACGGATCCAACCCATCTTCTAATCTCATTTATAGGCAAACCTAGAAACCAACTTATCGTTTAAGAAGTTACTCTGTAAAAGGAAAACTCTATTTTTACAAAAAAAGGGGGAAAATATGTGTAATTGAATTCAAAGATGAATGGTTTCATTATTAGATATTTTCCCTTTAAATATAGTTTTTATGGTTTGTTCGTATGTTCAGTACCTATCGGAGTAGTGGTTTCTTTAAACCTATATTTTCTCAGCCTAGCTGCCTGGATACTGTACAAGCACTGTCGGGCAGGTCCACAGGTAAACTAAAGGGATTGGAGCCAGTTTTAGATAAAGGTGGGATTTACATTTTATCAAGAGAAAATAAGGTTAAAATCTATGATATTTAAAACCTTAAAGGAATTAAGACTTTGCCACAAACTGAAATTTTCTAATCCTAATATCTTTGCAACCGGACAGTGTAAACCTTTGATATTTAAAACTTAGTTAAGATATGTAAGGTCTATACGACATTTTGGTGTAATTATATAGGGATTAGAAAAGTCGAGTTTGAAGCAAAGACTCAAGTCAATTCCTTTGCGAATGTTGGTCTAATCAATAAGACTGTCTTTAAATTCATGTTTTAAAGTTTATGAAAATGCCAAATTTTATTTATAATTTACTTACTTTTTTTAAACACTTTTATTATTTCTAAATTTGGAGGTTATAAAACACAATCTTGAAAGTTCTGAAAACAAAGAATGGAAAACATAGATCTTGACTAAATATTTTCATTTCCCAGTCGGAATAAATTCTTCTTTTTAATTTAATTATATGTGAAATATAGACGTCGAAAAATACTTGTAAAATATTAAGTTCTCGCAAATTAAAATTACAAAAAAAGAAAATTTGATGAATAAGAAAGAACTGCAAAATTATTATCTCAATATTGCTTCCTAATAATAACTACCAACAATTTCTTTTACTTCCTAGAATAGAACAAACAAAACAATATTTCTAGTTTTTATGTATCTTTATCTTTAAAGCTAAACCTCCCATTTAATAGGTGTAGACTTAAATCCGCCATTCTCTTAGTGTACAGTAGACTTAAATCTGTCATTCACTTAGTGTACAGTAGACTTTAATCTGTCATTCACTTAGTGTACAGTAGACTTGAATCCGCCATTCTCTTAGTGTACAGTAGACTTAAATCAGTCATTCTCTTACTGTACAGTAGACTTTAATCTGTCATTCACTTAGTGTACAGTTGACTTAAATCCGCCATTCTCTTAGTGTACAGTAGACTTAAATCAGTCATTCTCTTACTGTACAGTAGACTTTAATTTGTCATTCACTTAGTGTACAGTAGACTTAAATCAGTCATTCTCTTACTGTACAGTAGACTTGAATCCTTCATTCTCTTACTGTACAGTAGACTTGAATCAGTCATTCTCTTACTGTACAGTAGACTTGAATCAGTCATTCTCTTACTGTACAGTAGACTGTCATTCTCTTACTGTACAGTAGACTTGAATCCGTCATTCTCTTTCTGTACAGTAGACTTGAATCAGTCATTCTCTAAGTGTACAGTAGACTTTAATCCGCAATTCTCTCAGTGTACAGCTAGACTTCTTAAATCCGCCATTATCTATGTGTACAGTAGACTTCAATCCGTCATAATCTAAGTGTACAGTAGACTTTAATCCGCAATTCTCTCAGTGTACAGTAGAATTAAATCCGTCATTTTTATTATGGACAGTAGACCTAAATTCATCATACTCTATGTGTACAGAAACATTAAATCCACCATTCTCTAAGTGTACAGTAGACTTAAACCCGCCATTCTCAAAGTGTAGAGTAGAATCCACCCGTCTCTTAGTGTACAGTAGATTTAAATCCATCGTTCTCTAAGTGTTCAGTAGACTTAAATCCGTCATTCTCTTAGTGTACAGTAGACTTAAACCCGTCATTCTATTTGTGTACAGTAGTCTTAAATCCATCATTCTCTTAGTGTACAGTAGACTTTAACCCATCATTCTTTTAGTGTATAGTTGACTTAAATCCGTCATACTTTAAGTGGACAGTAGACTTTAATCCACCATTCTCTATGTGTACTGTAGACTTAAATCTATGATTCTCTTAGTGTACAGTAAACTTAAATCCATCATTCACTTCGTGTCAGTAAACTTAAATCAATCCTTCTCTTAGTGTACAGTAGACTAAAACCCGTCCTTCTCTAAGTGTGCAGTGGACTTAAATCCGTGATTCTCTATGTATACAGCAGACTTAAATCCGTCATTCTCTAAGTTACAGTAGACTTAAATCCATCCTTCTCTATGCGTAAAGTAGACTTAAATCCGTCATTCTCTAAGTGTACAGTAAACTTAAATACATCATTCACTTCGTGTCAGTAGACTTAAATCAATCCTTCTCTTAGTGTACAGTAGACTAAAACCCGTCCTTCTCTAAGTGTGCAGTGGACTTAAATCCGTGATTCTCTATGTATACAGCAGACTTAAATCCGTCATTATCTAAGTTACAGTAGACTTAAATCTATCCTTCTCTATATGTAATGTAGACTTAAATTCGTCATTCTCTAAGTGTACAGTAGACTTTAATCCATCCTTTTTTAAGTGTACAGTAGACTTAAGTCCATCCTTTCTATGCCTACAGCAAACTAAAATCCATCATTCTCTCAATGCAACATTAGAGCTAAATCTCTCCTTTCCTAGGTGTTCAGTAGAACCAGTAGAACTAAATCTCTGCAGTCCTATATCCATGGTCTGTTAGCCCTGATGTCTATCCTGGGTATAACCTGGAGTATAGGAATTATATCTGTAATCCATCCTTCACATATTTTAACAGTCGTCTTCACAGTACTTAACACGTTTCAAGGTAAAGCAACGAATGGTGCTCTACACCTACGTAGAAGTATAATGGTTTAATCAATATTCTTATTTAGAGTTTGTAATGTCTAAAGTTAAAATCATTAATCTATTCAGCGAAATGATAGAAAATGCCGTTAAAATGATATATGACATTTTGCTGGAAAAGCTAAACATCTTGGGAAAAGTTTGATAATGCAAACTTGAATAGAAAAAGTAAGTTTTTGAACTAAAATATTTTCAAAAATTTAAAGTTTTTTTTTGCAGGTCTGTTTATCTTCCTGTTCAACTGTGCTGGGAGCAGGAAGGTTAGAGAAGAAGGACGGAGACATCTTATCTCCATTCTATCTTGTCTCCGGGTGAGGTTCAGGAACCCGATCTCAAGGAAGGAATCAACCATCTCTAGATCTACCAACACTACCCAGATAAGGTAGATTAGCTGATATCACCATCTCTAAACCCTGTTTAGTGTAGAAAAAGTCTCAAGAACCTGATATTTCTCTCGACCAAACCTACAGTGTGTCCCACAAACCATCACAGTTGAGAGAACAATTGAAAATCCTTTTAGATCTTAAAAACAATTTTAAGTATTAAATCGTTAACCTAGTTTGGAGATAAAATTCTTAAAATAATAATTACCAAATACCCCTAGTCCAGACATCTAGACAGTGAGACATGATTAATTTCGCTAAGATTGAGACAGTTTTGATTTTATTTAATTATTTGAAATCTTTAAATGTTGTTCCTTTTTTAGGGAATATTTTCTGCCTGAAATGCAGTATATAATTGGATCCAAACTTCAGAACCGTAAACAACAGGCTGAACTCTCTATCAGTTGCTACTACTAGTTCTCAGCGTCTATACTATAATCATAATCAGCTTCAACAATATATTAATCAGCTGTTCCTATTCAGAATTAGTTTTGTAAAATGTATCTGCTACTATAACTCGTTTCTTTAGCTACTGCTACTTTGTAACTTCAGCTATTGCTTCTAATGCATGATAAAGCTACTTTAGGCTAGATTAAAGTTATATATATTAAACTTTTTAATCAGAAATAAGTCTTGGAAAATTAGGCTCAAGACTAAGTTATACCCAGAGATAAGAGAGTACAGAGATCTATAAAATAATAGAAAATGCAATTTTTTCCACAACAGGTTCCATTGTGTACATCTGGAGTACACAACTAGTAAACCTACATCTGTATTCAGGGATATTTAAGGATCCTTTAGATACAAAATAAAAAAAACCTTCAAAAATAGAATAAATTCATAAATTTTATGTTTTATGTTTAAAGTTAGGGTATTTCGTTAAAAATTGTAAAACTTAACCCCTAAATAGGTATTAAATGCAACAAGTAGCCGTTAGATGGCAGTGAAAACCCTTTCGTGGAAATGTAACATGACGTGCCGGACAACTATAGGCTTGCCTATACAGATTCCAGTGAAATCTTATGAACAGTCTGCATGGTTACCAGTTAAACCATACTTATGTTGGAACTCATTTTTCATAGAATTGAATCTTATTCATAAACATATACTTGATACACTAAAGTTTGACATGAGAAAGATACAAGGATTAGACATTTGAAGTTTGACATTAGAAAGATACAAGGATTAAACATTTGAAGTTTGAAGCGAGTTCTTTTGAATATTTAAAGTTTGCAGAATTTTAAGATTTATTTTGAAAGAAGTTTAATCATAAGTTTAATTTTTGTCTTGAAACCAAGAAAATCATTAAAAATATATTTATGCTTGACTTTATATTCAGGGCCAAGGAACTCAATTCTCAATTTTTTAAATCGTATTTCTTTGCAACCTGATTGTGTTAATCTTTGATATTTCAGATTTTAATATTTGATCAAAAATTTATTTGTAAAAAAAAACGATACATTTTTATTTGAAGAAAATAGGTGGTAACTTTTTTGTTTTCAAAAATACTAGTTTACGGATGATTTGACAAGAATTGAATATGAAAAGGAAAATATTAAACATCGTAATTTAGCTTTTTGGTTTTTAGTTTCCAAAAAATTGATTTAATAATCATAAACAATCAGAAACCAAATTTTAAGTCTAAAGGTCAGAAAGTTGGATTCGCAAACTGAAAGGATTCTAACCGAATGAATGAGTACGATATAAAAAGTACGATTCTAGAAAAACTATTTCCTGGCCAATAAAAACTTTTTAATCAAAAATTTTGCAAATATGGTTGAAATATAATAAATTCGAATTCTATCGATAATATGGGCAAAGTTAAAATTTTTGGATTTCAAATAAATATAGTTTTTATTAATTTATATAATATGAAATCTAGGCTTCTGTATTAACAATTTTACTTGTTTTATTTTTTGTTTTTAGAAATATTTTTTGGTGTTCTGATTAACCTTTGTGAACAATCAGCTGTTTTATATTTCTATAATTTTGCACTTGAAAATGAGTGAGTGAAGTTGATTTATTAAAAAAAAACTTTGATTTGGTAAACGAATTGTGATGATATTTGGTAAACGAATTGTGATGATATTTTGTAAAATAGTTCAAAGTAATTTCCAACAAATCTATCCTTTTGTAAAGTTTCACGGTGGACTAAGCCAGTGGGGTCGGTCAAATAGGCCTAGGATTAGGCCGGGTGCTATAAAAAGTCTGAACGTGCCATGGGAGTTGTCATAGTTAGCCCTCTCACGGGACTATGTCAAGAAAATTGACCCCCGTCGTCTGTTAGTCTGGTTAGGGCGACGTACTGTACCACAGGATCGGGTCAGTACACGCTGTTATCTGGCAGGTCGGTACAAACTGGGCAGGTCCTGTTCGAATTTAAATTTACTACGTGGATAGAGTGGTTTATTTGAAGTTGGATTGCTTTGGCTAACAACTTCAAGTGGACAGAATTAAACCTAAGTGCAATCAGATTAACCGATTTTAATTTAAAATCATCGGATTTGAAAAATCTAAATTTAGTTTTGAAACGAACGTATTTTGTCCTTTTATAAATTCCCGGACTTTAAAATTAAAGAATGCACGATTTATGATTTAGTCTAAGTTTTACCTTAAAAGAAATTGAGGTTTTGCAACAAACTCAAATTTCCCAATCCCTAAATCTTTGCAACCTAATAGTGTAAACCTTAGATATTTCAAATTTGGACTATTCGTCTCAACAGAATTCATATTTTGAAATATCAAAGGTCTCCGACATAAGCTTGCAGATTTATATGGATTAGAAAATCAGAGTTTGTGGCAAAAACTCAATTCCTTTCTGTAAAATAATGAGTCGATACTTAAATTCTATCCTTTTTCAATTCAACCCTTTCCCAAATCTGGGAAATATTCAACCACTCAAAGGACAGGCATTACGGACAGATATGTAACCATATTTCCAGTTTTAACTTCTTTTTAAAACAATTGTTATGTCTAGTGTTTGAAACCCATTGTCGCCAGAGACTCAAATTTTCTGAAAGGGATTATTTATTGTGCTTAGCTTTCTTGTCAAACTCATCTTAAATTATTTTTCAAATATTACAAAAATATTTGATATTTCAAACTATGAATTTTGTTAAATCAAATAATTTAAGTTTGAAATATCGAAAGTTTAAACCATCAGGTTGCAATGATCTAGTGATTAGAAAATTCAAGTTTGTGGTAAAGAATCAATTCAAGAGCAAAATGTGTTCGAAGTTAATCGATAGTTTATTTTTCTAAACGATTCAAAGACAAGATGTCATGATGTACGAGGATTGGAAGATTTAAGCCACAAATACATCCTATAGAGAAATTCCGCCCCGATATATTTTTCTAAAAATATTACATATACAACAAATATTTTAAAATTTTTAAACGATTGTATTTGCCAAGTACAAATACACAAAATGAAAAGTAGATAGAATTTGATTACATATGACACACCCTACTTTGCGTATGACCAGCCGTTACGATAACGCTATATAGAACTTCAGAAAAATGCTAGAATTCTTTCTTGACAAATATTTGCTGCACTATAGGATGTTCTACTAGTTTTGAAACCATTTTACCGGATTTGAGGATTCAATTTTCCTGGAAAAAGGTTTGAAATTAAACCTTTTCTATTTTTATTCTCCTGAGAGTTTTAAACCACGAGGTTGAATCCGGTCTTAGAGAGTCGAGTATAGGTTGGTTGGACGTGGAGAGGATTTATTCTAGATCGGAGATAGAAGGTTTCAGACTCCGGGTTCTCCGTCCTTTGTAAACTACAGCGGAGAGAACCGTTCTACTTCTCTCCAGTACATCCTTAACACCCAACCTTAATAAACAAACATTTCCCGTCCTAAAATCATACCCGTAAACCCCTATATCTTCCATACAATCCATAATAATGCATGAACTATTAGGACAAGGGCGACATAAAACCGTCCACAGGCTTTCCCTCTTAATTTTACCTTGCCAAGCCAATTATATTTTTTGAAGGTATGTGAATTTTAAATCTGTAAAGAGCTTGATTTCACCTTTACATATTTTTACAGGAGTCATTTTCAAAGTTCTGGTAGTTTCTAGCCACCAAAGGAATTGAGTCTTTGCCATAAATTCTGTTCTTTAATCCCCATATCTTCGCAACACAATGTCGAAGACCTTATATATTTTAAACTATGAATTCTGTTCTGATAAACTAATCTACGTTTAAAATATCAAAGGTTTACACTATCAGGTTGCAAAGATAAAGGAAAAGAAAAATTTTGTGGCAATGAAACACCGATTTCAATCTGCTAAAACCAGATTCCGATTTAAAAAATCAATTACGACCTTAGACGGAAACTAAACGAAGTAAGTAAAAAAGTAACGCTTAAAATGTTCCCTACATATAGTACAAAGAAATAATTAGATGATTGTTTGGGGTGTTTTAAAATTCTAAATGATTATAAAAAAACGAAATAAAAAATTTATTATGTCATCGAAAGTATCTTAGAAAAAATATTAAATTTAACCTTTAGATCGGGTTAGGTCGTCATTATAGGTAACCTTGTACATGAACGGTAGAAGCTTCAAACGTCAATTTTCTTTCGTTATAAAGAAAATAATATAAATACCGTAGTCTGAATATTGCCATAACTCTAGAAGCACACCAACAATACATCTATTTTGAAGGGATTATAAGAAATAAGCAAACAGTAGTTTTAAATATCATTTTGATTATTATTACTGCTGTACCTAAGATGCCAAAAATTTGAGATTTCGTCAAACTCCAGGTTATAATGCAAGGACAGTTATTTCAGAGGTGTACGCATCTTTTGTACTGCAGTGTACTGTCTCTGGGCGGAAATTTGAACACAAGTCAGATGTCGAAGCATCTATTCTTGTTTACAAATTCCGCCCAGAGATAACTGGTTTCAATACGTACGCAGAGTATACGCAACTGCAATTAAGTTTCCTTGCATTATAAACTTGGTCAAACTAAAGTAAATTATACGTAAGATTGAAATCTGATATGTTAACAATCATATCTCCTATTGTTGAAGAGCTCTAGAGAAGAAAAAACATGTAATCTGAAAAATGCTCTTATACTGGTGAGTGTAAAATCCAAACTAAAGGAGCTGCGATGTCAATATGTCAGTAATATAGCATAAACTTAAACTTTTCATTCTGTCTATAGTTTTGTGTTATGAACTTAATTTTAGCACTTTTTGGAAAGTTATTTTACTTATTAGAAGTTTCTATGTTCTCTGGTTTTTTATGATTCTCTGATTCCTGAATAAGAAGTTGAAATGAAAAACGTTTTTTCCAGGAAGAGTTCAAAACAGGTTTTGAGAACTTTGCCAAATCTTTCATTGGAACAGGAGAGAAAAAAAACTTTCTCAGAATTTAGAAAAAATATCTTTATCTAAACATTGTTAAAAGTTAATTTATTTAATCGTGATTTAAGTAAAATATCTACCCTTACAGCAATATTTACATAAAAACATCTAGCCCAACTGTACTATTTACATAAAATATATCTACCCCAACTGTAATATTTACATAAAATATATCTACCCCAACTGTAATATATACATGAACACATCTACCCCAACTGTACTATTTACATAAAATACATCTACCCCAACTGTACTATTTACATTAAATATATCTACCCCTACTGTAATATTTAAATAAAATAAATCTACCCCTACTGTAATATTTAAATAAAATAAATCTACCCCAACTGTAATATTTACATAAAAACATCTACCCCTTATGTAATATTTACATAAAATATATCTAACCCAAACTGTAATATTTACATAAAACATATCTACCCCAACTGTACTATATACATAAAACAAATCTACCCCAACTATAATATTTACATAAAATATATATACTCCAACTGTACTATTTACATAAAATACATCTACCCCAACTGTACTATTTACATAAAATACATCTACCCCAACTGTAAAAAATCCACGAAATTTTTTGTGAAAATCCGCGAATTATTGTTGTTTTGTTTTGTTTTACGGTGTACACAAAGAGAACATGTTCAAAATTAATTTAGAAGATGGGCGCGAAGCGCCCTCTAAGGCTAGTTATTTACATAAATACATCTACCCAACTGTACTACTTACATAAAATATATCTACCCCAACTGTAACATTTACATAAAATATATCTACCTCAACTGTACTATTTACATAAAATATATCTACCCAATTGTATTATTTACATAAAATACATCTACCCAACTGCACTTCGCGCCCATCTTCTATTTAAATTGTAAACATGTTCTTTTTGTTTACATTTTAAAACAAAGAAAAAAATTTTGCGAATTAAAAAAAAAATTTAAATTCTTTAAAATCCGGGATTTTTTTTTAAATCCGCAATCCGAAGCGCCCTAAAAGCCTAGTTTGCTAAAATTAAAGGGCCGGTGTTGGACAAGGAAAAATAAATAAAAAATTAGAGATTATTACGAAAAAAGCAGAGAATGAAAATGTATCAATTTATTATAAAATATTATATACATTTTAAACTTTATACCGGTAAAATCACATTTATGTTTATCTACTATTCAGTAGTCTTAAGATATATTTGGATAAGGATTACATCCAATTGAAATCCCGAGAGGTTTTAAAGAACGGTTTTTATCAAAGTATTTAAATAAAATATTAACTAAGTGCCTAGCTGTTGGTTTATTGCTTAAAGAGACCATGCACGTATTTTCAAGTCAACCTTCGTGCAAAGATGACAATGCCTGATTCACAATTGTACCCTTAAACCTCTCTCTGGTCACTAATGTGGAAGATATTTTCGTTTTTTTTGCTAGGTTTAAAAGTGTTAAATTCTGATAATTCAAAATTATAACCATTGATATCTAAGTTATACTTGATCAGACAAAGTTTAACTAAGGGTATTGTTGTGAATCGGGCATTGCCATGTTTGCTTAGAATGTCAGTGTCACTTAAAATTACACTTAAAGGGAGTGTTCACAAACAATGAAAGAGGGTATAAGCTTACGGCGAAAAATAATCGCTTTTGATCTCTTCTAATCTTACTTCTATCTGTTGCGCCGATAAGGAGAAATTTTTTACAAATGACTTAAACTGAAGAACGTAGCGTCCATACAAATTCAGAAAGTTGCAATATACGACTCGGATCATGAAAAAAATCCATTTAAAGGGACAGTAAAGGAAAAATGAAAGGGGGTACAGGCTGAAAGCTAATCACTTTAGCTCTTGATCTCGACCCATGAAAGTCATATCTGATGTTCCTGTCTCGAGAAATTGATATAAAACTGTGTCAAATCTATACGAAAATTAATATATATACAACTTTGTATAAAAGTAGTGGGTTTGAACAGATCATGTTCAGCAAATAAGCAACCAATCTGAAAACGATGATATCCCAGAGAAAGCTAATTGTAATTTAGGTTTACTTTTTTATTTGTTGTTTCTATTTTCAATAGATTTCATTCATAATATTATTTTTACGTCCGTATTACTTGACCAGAAATTCCACCAATGGCAGTGCAGTAAAGTGGTCATGTGATACAGGCGGAGACACGTGACCAATATACTGCTCTGCCATTGGTGATAGTTCTGGTCACGTGATTTAAGTTTCAGATTTTCAAAATTTTACATATATGAATTTTCGTATAATTTTAACACAGTTTTAAATCAGTTTCTCGAGAACATCAGATAAAACTTTCATGGGTCGCGATCAAGAGCTAAAGTGATTAGCTTTCAGCCTATACCCCCTTTCATTTTTCCTTTACTGTCCCTTTAATTTCAAACAAATCTTTCAGATATTACATCTTATAGTCATCGATTATTTCTCGACGCATTCGTATAAAGTTTATATATATCATAATATTTTTTATTCGTTTTTATACAATGCACTTAAAACGCCGAAAAAGTTGGCCGCCAGATGTCTCTGCTCTCGATGCATTGAATGATGACACATGGCAGAGACACCTAGCGCAAAAAAGTCCTTTTAAGTGTATTGTATATAAAACAAATAACACATATTATGAAATATTAACTATAAATGAATGTGTTGAAAAAAAATACGAGTCATATACTGCAACTTTCTGAATTTGTTTGGACGCTAGGTTCTTCAGTATTAGTCGTTTTGAAAAATTATCTCTTTATAGACGCAACAGATAGAAGTAAGATTAGTTGCGATCAAAAGCGATTATTTTTCGCCGTAAGCCTGTACCCCTTTCATTTTCGCGAACACTCCCTTTAAAATCCTTTTAATTTGGAGGCATTCATTCATTTTCAGCTAAATTAACAAGTTTAAAGTTGAATATTGTTGAAGATGTCTGGGAAAGACAGTTTCCAAGGATTGATTCTTGGATCAGAAGTAATCCTTTAATATTTAAGCCGTCGCGCAGTGGAGATAAAATAAGTTTCCGAATCCATGATATTCTTTAAATATACGTATATGTAAACGTTTGCATTATTTGTTGGTTTGATTGGTCAAAAGAACGTTAAAATGTATAGCAAACCCGTTTTGGGCAAAGAAAAGTTTGTGTGACCTCACACAACCCTGATGAGGGGTTTGGCGTATCTTAATTTGACAGAAAACGCGTTGACTTCGCACACTGCACTCCTAGTCTGTTTAAATAAGAAATTAAATGGCACGAACCCTAATTATTTTTTAAATAAACTTTGTTTATGAAGGACTATTTGAGGAAATGCACATATCTTGCTCTAAAGAAACTGAACACTTGGAACAAACTCTAATTTTCTAATCTCTATCTTTTTATAACTTAAGGGTGTAAACCTTTGATATTTCAAATTTAGACTATTTGTATTAACAGAATTCCGATTTTGAAATATCAAAGGCCTACGACATCAAGTTACAAAGATATTCGGATTTCAAAATAAGAATTTGTTGCAAGTGATAATACTTTTAGCATAAATTATTTATTATAAACTTTAAATTGTGCATATTTTACAACAAATATCAACAGTTTTCTATCCTTAACTAAATTCAAACTTTCTTAAAGAGTACAGTCGAGTAGTCTGTTGGGGTAGATATATTTTATGTAAATAGTGCAGTTGGGTAGATGTATTTCATGTAAATAATACAATTGGGTAGATATATTTTATGTAAATAGTACAGTTGAGGTAGATATATTTTATGTAAATATTACAGTTGGGGTAGATATATTTTATGTAAATAGTACAGTTGGGTAGATGTATTTTATGTAAATAATTAGCCTTAGAGGGCGCTTCGCGCCCATCTTCTAAATTAATTGTGAACATGTTCTCTTTGTGTACATCGTAAAACAAAACAAAACAACAATAATTCGCGGATTTTCACAAAAAATTTCGTGGATTTTCAAAATTTTAAAAAATCTAATGACGATCGAATTTTGATGGAGACAAATATTTGAAATTTTGATCATTCATAAACCTTCCCTGGGGTCCCTAGATGTCCCACAAAAAATTTGGGCCCGATCGGTTCAGCCGTTTTGACGTTTATTGGATACAAACAAACAGACAAACAGACAAGCCAAATTTATATATAGATACAGTTGGGTAGATATATTTTATGTAAATAGTACAGTTGAGGTAGATATATTTATGTAAATAGTACAGTTGAGGTAGATGTATTTTATGTAAATATTACAGTTGAGGTAGATGTTTATGTAAATATTACAGTTGGGGTAGATATTTTTATGTAAATAGTATATACAGTTGGGGTAGATAAATTATATGTAAACATTACAATGTTTTTTATGCAACTTTTACAGTAGGGGTAGATGTTTTTATGTAAATATTACAGTTGGGGTATATGTATTTTATGTAAATAGTACAGTTGGGGTAGATGTATTTTATGTAAATAGTACAGTTGGGGTAGATATTTTTTATATAAATATTACAGTTGGGGTAAATATATTTTATGTAAATATTACAGTTGGGGTAGATGTATTTTATGTAAATATTACAGTTGGGGTAGATATTTTTTATATAAATATAACAGTTGGGGTAAATAAATTTTATGTAAATATTACAGTTGGGGTAGATGTATTTTATGTAAATAGTACAGTTGGGTAGATATATTTTATGTAAATAGTACAGTTGGGTAGATATATTTTATGTAAATAGTACAGTTGGGTTAGATGTATTTTATGTAAATAGTACAGTTGGGGTAGATGCATTTTATGTAAATAGTACAGTTGGGGTAGATGTATTTTATGTAAATCGCGGATTTTCAAGAATTTGAATTTTTTTACAAAATTAAAATCCTTTAAACCACATTTTTTTTTTAACATTAATAAACCTTCCCTGCGGTCACGTGATGTCCCACAACAAATTTGGGCCCGGTCGGTTCAGCCGTTTTGACGTTTATTGGATACAAACAAAAAAACAGACAGACAAGCCAAATTTATATATAGATGAACTTTTGTTTAGATTTCACTTTTTCTTTTTTCTCTAATGCTTGAAACCCCCAAGGCCTAATTGTTTCATGTCATGGATTAACTGTTCAGCTAGCTGTAAGTAGGTTGCCTATAGGCGTAAGTGAAAGAAAGATAGAAATAAGTGGGGAAAAAGGCAATAAGGGTGTTAAGGTCATTTTTCTTCAAATAAAATAAATTAAATGCACTTTCTATAAAAATAAATTTAAAATAATTTCTTGCATTTTGAGAAACTTATTTTTTCTTCTAAAAACAGGTTAATGATTTTTAAAAAAGAGTAACGATATTGAGACAAATTGAAATTATGGATAAAGGAAAGCTAGGTTTATAGAAGAAGATTTTTGAACTAATGTCTCCAGCTTGCAGTTGCAGGGGTAGTTTTCTAAACATCGATGTAGGAGGGTTTCGAGAAAACTGAAGATTTTTATGCCTTATATTGAGTTTTTGAATACTTTTTCATCATTTTTCCCTACAGTGAAAATAATTTTCGGCTGTTCATGTACCTAAACATTTCAGTAGTACACATTCTTTTATGTTTTCTAGCTTTTAACTTCAAATCTGAACATAATATCTATTCTGGACACAGGTTTATGATGCATGAATATAAACATTATAATATAATATAAACAGGTTTATGATGCATGAATATAAACATTATAATATAATATAAACAGGTTTATGATGCATGAATATAAACATTATAATATAATATAAACAGGTTTATGATACATGAGTATAAACATTATTTACTAATTTTTTGTTTTGTTTTAAATGCTAAAAGCTTCTCAATAGCTAGTAAGTCGTAAGGGAATAAAAGTATAATTCAAAGCAGACAAACTATCTATATAAAATAAACTATATAGCAGTAATAAGTTTGAAGTCTTGATTCATAAATATTAACCTTTTCTGAGGTTTGCAGGTCAAAAAAATTATGCCTCGACATATAATATATAAATATAAATGTTTATTTACTTCTAAACTCATTGTAACCCCTCCCCCCCCCTTGAAAAATTACTAACCCGCGGACCTTGCCACAATGAGTACACCAAATAAATTCCGGATATTTCGCCTGGTTTGTTTGAAAAAATCGGATCAATACTTTAAAATAATTAGAATTGGCTCAGAGTCGTCCGAAGCCGCTGAAAAACCGTGACCGTTCCCTTTTAATCTTGAAATGAATTCTAAACCTTGAGAAATTACCTCGACAATCTTAAATCTTTTATGATATACTTCAACTTTAAAATAAACTTTTCTGAAATCGAAAATTTGATCTTTCTGTACATTGATAGAGGCATAGTAATTTCTTGTATTATAATAGAGCGATTCACCGACATTATTGGGTCAAAAGACACAGGGTCAAACGACATATGGTCAAACGACATATGGTCAAACGAAAAAAGGGTCAAACGACATATGGTCAAATGACATATGATCAAACGACATATGGTCTTACGACATATGATCAAACGACATATGATCAAACGACATATGTACGACATATGATCAAACGACATATGATCAAACGACATATGATCAAACGACATATGATCAAACGACATATGATCAAACGACATATGATCAAACGACATATGGTCAAACGAAAAAAGGTTAAACCAAAAATGGTTAAAAGCGCGACAAAGGGTAAAACGACAAAGGGAAGGGGCAAATTCTAATCTATATTTTCAACATTCGAAAAAATCTCAATTGCTTTATAAAGCTTTCCTGAAATTGAAACTTTGATTTTTATGCATTTGTATAGACTATAGAGACATCTTATTGTTTAAAACAATCTTGCATTGAAAGAACACCATGAACGTTCAACCATATTTGAAACTATGAATTTTTATAATCAAATATCATAGGTACGTTGACACCATCTGTTTGAAAAGATATAACTTTTACAGTTTGCGATAAGAAAACTCAGTTCCTATGTTTTGATAATTTGTCTAAAACTGTATACAAAATTAACATTTTTCAGAATTCTGAATTTAAAATTTTAAACGCTCAACTGCATTCTAACTTTTCCATGAAAATAATGCAAAGTTTATTAAATTCCAAATTAAATTTGAAATTAAAGTAAGCAGGGAGAATTTTGATATGTTTATGCAAAACTAGGGGTTTAGTTTCTTCCCAACAGTTAATTTTATACTCGGAAAAAGTCATGTTTAAAAAATACGGAAATTTAGATGTTTTGAAGTTTTGAACTCTCTAATTTTCAGCCATCCAAATTTGAAATTTTCGTTTCAACCAAGGATTGCTGAACTCCCTTTGAGAATTGAAGCAGTTGAATCAGGCCTCTAGTTCAATTACTTATTCAGCATTGATAAATTTCAACCCAAGGCTACACAGGGTGAGAAAAGTTAGAAACAAGTTTTATAACTGTGAATAGTTCCGCGAAATTATTTTTAAAGAATTTATTGTTATCTTGTTTTTTTTTGTTAAAGATAAAATTGGAAAAATTACAAAAGGAAGATTTTGTGATTTTATTTGATCCTTAAAGATGATATTTTGCATAAAAGATATCGAAACCGTAGGAAACCATCTTGTTTCAAGTGTATGCAGTGTGTATGGTAACACAGATTTATCCCTACTTTTTTCTTTCTAGCCTTCTCTTTTATATATTTATCTATCTTTCTCAGTAACTCTCCGCTTAAACCCCACTATTCGGTCATATTACTGTATATCACAACAGTAGGCACTGTAAGCTTAGTTAGGTTGCTCTATTTCTTTTTTATCTCTCCGTCGTTCAATATCTCAATCTTTAGACTTTACCTTGCAATCTTTCGATCTTTATGGATTTATCTTTATATCCTTTTTCGCTCTTTCAAGCACATCCAGGGGGGGGCTAGCTTTACAAAATGACGGTAGACGACCCTTTAGATAATGAAAAAAAAGAATTTTAACCGTAAACTTTGCATGGTTTTGTCCGAGCAAAATAAAAGATTTAATTTTTAGAATATTTCGCCTCTTGTAAAGATAAAATGACACAACAAAAAATAAATATCCCTCTCTTCACAAAAATCCCAATTTCACGTTTACGTGATTTTTACATTTTTATCCTTTCACTATTTTCAGATTAGAATATTTAGACCTGAACCGAATACAACGATGAGAGGAAACGGATCAGGGTGGGACATATTTCCGACTTCGGGGTCGAACCCGGAGTGGAACGTATCCTCAACCCTGGAGAGAACCCCGGAGAACGAGTTCCAGGACGACTTGGAGCTTAACCTGAGCAGTTTAGAGTGGAATAGGCAGAGATATAAATATTGTCCAGACGGGGTAACTAATCTTATGCAATTATCCCAGAAGTTATGAGTACTTATATAAATGAGAAATCTCTCTAAATTCTCCTCGAGTATTATGCAAGTTGTATTATTGCAATGTTTTAATAGTTCAGTAATCTTTTATTGAGTCGAAACAAAAAGAATTTAAGAAATTTTATTATAATTTCTAATGTTAAAAATTAAAGAGAAAGTAGTTAAATTTTCTTTGTTTTATTTTCAGTATCATAAAGATAGGGGAGAGGGTTTCCCATGTTTGAATTTTGTAAGAAAATAGCCTTATCTGTCCCTTTTTAGTAACATCACAATTTGTAAATATTTTTATGATCTGTGGATCTAGTACTTCAAACTGCTCTACACCGGAGATGTATGATGATCTGTTTAAGTATTCTGGAACAGTGTTCCAATCCTTTGTGTTCCTTATAGGAATTCTAGGAATTATATAACCTTTTTTGGGTGATAGGGATATTATCAACAATAGTGTTCCAATCCTTCGTGTTCCTTATCAGGATTCTTGGTTATGTTTCGGCTTTTATGGGGGGGGTTATAGTTCTCCAATTTTTTTTGTGTTCCTTATAGAAACGGTTTTATGGGGGGGGGACAGCAGGGGGGTCAAGCAGAGGGGGAATTTGTTATTTTCTGGGATAGTGTTCCAATCTTTTCTGTTCCATATAGAGTTAGGTTTTACATCTTTGGTATGGGGTGGGTTCCTTATTCTTTCACAGAACTGTGAACAATTCCTTTAAGTTTTTACATTTTGTTATGTCTAGTAAAACAATGTCTTGATATACAGGGAACATGATTGTCATTATCACGGTGATGAACACGAAGTCCCTGCACAACACAACCAACAGCTACTTGGTCTCCTTGGCCCTGGCGGACCTGATCACCTTGCTCTCCTCCTGCCCCCAGGAGATCATATCCTACCACATGCTGGGGGACAAGTAAGTTCTTGACTATTGTCTGTTTTTGCTCCCTTCCCCACTCTAAAGGTTTTAAAGTAGCTTAAAGTACCTCTAGGGGTGAAAAGTGCATTAAAAATAAACAAAAGAGAATTCTTATGTTCTCTTGTGCATTATATCCATTAATGAATCTAAATAGAATATTAAGAATGATATAAGTGAAAACACTGACATAAATAAGGGCAAAGTTTGGCGTAATAACATCAACGTCAACATATTTATTTTACTATTTTTTTTGTACAGTCATAACCAGAAAACTGTGGACTAGGAAGACGACATTAAGGCATCTCTGAAGAATATTTGAAGTTGTTTAAAGCATATAGCTTTACTTGAAAGTTATTAAATTACTTATTAAGTAAAATGGGTCTATTTACAGTGCACAATTGCTGTGACGTGCGTCATGTTCAATGTGCTATTAAAAGTCCTTGAGTTTAAAAGTCGACTTCCTATTCCAGAGTTTTCTGGTTATCACTGTAAAATGAACCTTTGTTAGTGTTAACCACCGTCTATTAAGTTCTCAGGAGAAAAAGTTTTAAGATAAAATCCTAGTTTTTTGATTTTTGTAAAGAAATTGGGACTTATTCATAGTTTATTCTTTCTGTGACTTAGAGTGTAACATAGAGTCGTAAATATGCTATGTACGTATCTACATATAAATTTGGCTTGTCTTTCTGGCTGTTTGCTTGTTTGTTTGTATCCGATAAACGTCAAAACGGCTGAACCGATCGGGCCCAACTTTTTTGTGGGCCATCACGTGACCACAGGGAAGGTTTATGAATGATAAAAATTAAAAAAAGATGTGTTTTAAAGGTTTCTAATTTTGTAAAAAAAAATTTAAATTCTTGAAAATCTGCGAATTTTTTTTTAAAAATCCGCAAAATTTTTTTCTACTTTGTTTTAAAATGTAAACAAAAAGAACATGTTCACAATTTAAATAGAAGATGGGCGCGAAGCGCCCTAAAAGCCTAGTAATGTACATACTACATAGACTTGTGAATATGTACAATGTATATACAAGCATAGTGTGCTAAAGACGAATTCTAGTCCTCTAGCGTCCTTAAATAAAAAGTTTTTAAATATGGATAGATTGTTATTAGTTTTTATTGTATGAATGGAGAGTTATGAGAGTTAATCATGAATCCCAGATTAGAATATCCAACTAATGTTTAAGTTTATTACAAGAAATCTTATTATAATTTTATGATTACATGAAAATTAAAGAGAATTTTGATTAACAATTCCGTTTTAGACTGATTCAAATTGTTTATTTTGCTTTTCTTTTTACTTTAACTTAATCCCGGTTGGTTGTTAATTTTTCCAAGGCCTTAAATTAAATCTTGAGAAGACATTTTTACTTCCTTAGAAAGCAATTAGTGAATTGGTTAAAAATCATTGTGGGATTTTTGAAAAGTTTTTCAAAAAATAACAATGTCGGCAAAACTTTTAACGATCTTTTATCTGAAAGCAAAAGATAAAAAATAACTTTCTCTTGATTAATTTTCTTTCTATTACACTCCAAACACTGTGTTCATGGATGAAAATGTTTTACAAACTTTTTAGAAAATAGGTTTTGAGGACAATCTCGCCATTCTTCTAGGAACATTTTTATGTTAAAGTGATTAAATGTTGTTTTTTAAGTCGCCATTTTTTCTTCGTCATTGTAAAATACAGAATTTAGTGGATTTCTAAAATATTTGAAAATCGACATTTTTCCGGACACAATTTTTCCATTTCTACCAGCCAGTCATATTAGTTTGGTTCAGCCGTTTTGACGTTCATCGGATAAGTGCTGAAAAGTGCTGTTAAGAGGTATAGTACCAATAAATGGGGGGGGNAACATTTTTCTCTTAACTGTCGTTTTAACCTTCAAAATTAGATATAATATTCGAAAATCTCCTTTTCTAAGATTAAGAAAAAAATTTAAATTATAATTTTTAAAAAGTTTTATTCGACAGAATAGAATAAATTGCACATTTTCAATGATATAATTGAAAAATTTTATAAATAAAAGACGAAAAAAGAAAAAGGGACCGACTACATATCGATTACATTTTGAAGACTAAAACGGAATTTTAGAGTAAAATGTTTCAACGACGACCTCCCCATTTATGGATATGACGAACACACCATACACATTGTAGTAAAATAAAACGACGTTTAGTGGGTAAAAACGCAACTAATATCTTCGAAAATTGGACCAAGCACATTTTCGAATATTAAGTCTAATTTTGAAGGCATTTTAGAGAAAAATGTATCATCCACCATGGTACAATGCCCCATTGTTGGGCATTGTACCTGAAATGCACACTTTTCAGAACATTTGAACAATATTTAGCAGGCTAAAAAGCCTTAAAAACACTTTTTTCAGGTACACCCTGTATATATATATATATATATATATGTATATATATGTATGATAAAAAATCCAATATTTGTCTGTGAAAAAAGAAACTGACCACTCACTTCAAACTCTAATTTTCACAATCCCATTTCTTTACAATTTGATGTCTTATATCCTTTAAACCTTGAGTTATGTCAGATTAAAAAGTCAAAGATTGAAATATGAAAGGTTTACACCATCAGGTTTAAAAAATAATGGGTTAAGAAATAGATTTTTTCTTTCGATTTCATGTTTGCGTTTATAATACGTAGGTTATCGTTCAATATATCTGACTGATTATTGTTAAAAATCTTCAATTCTAGAGCTAGTATTTATTTAAATGATTTTTCTTTTCTATTCTATCTTTATTTGATTTAAACTTATTCTTCCCGCCTCTTATGTTTGAGCAAAACTAGTGTACTTAATAAATACATTTTAGGGGAATTGCAGCCAAATACCTAATTTGATCCAATCGAAGGAATTATTTCAGAAATAAGTAAAGTATCGCAAAGAACTTTTGTCTTATATTTATTGTACAAGTTATACGCTAAATTAACACACAATGTATTGTTTAGATAGGATAGAATCAACAAGCAACCACCATTCAGAAACATTTCTTAGTGTAAAATATTCACATTGCGATGCATAAATCTATTAATATTACTTAAGTATTCGTTTAACTAAAAACAGTTAAAAAACGCTCTCATCATGTTTCTATTTTGAAAACCTTACACATTTTTGAAAATCGACTTACTATATCCGATCGAAAGGAAGTTATGTCAATTTGAAGTTCAAAACTCTGGCTTGTTTAGTTCATTTTGTTCTTTCATGTCAATTGATTAGTTAAAGAGACTGTGAGCGTAATTTCAAGTGATCCTCCATCCAAAGGTGGTATAACGGATGAGAACGGTACCCTTACAAGCTTTTTATGATTAGGTATGAATGATACATCATGTTTATAACTTTAAAAACTGATTATTTTCATTTGTGGTTTCTCTACAAAAGTACGCTACGCTAATTCACTGCAGGAAAAAAACAAATACGAATACAGAAAACATTTCAAACTAGAAAACGAAAATATCTTCCACAATAATTTGCAGATAAAGGTTTCAAGGATACCGTTGTGACTTGGACATCTTTGCATGGAGATTCACCTGAAATTACGCGCACAGTCCCTTTAATGAGTCAAAAGATGTAAATCCTGAAAAATATAAAGAAAATCTAAAGAAAATCTAAAGAAAATCTAAAGGCCGGTTTTACAACCTTACAACTAGAAGTTTAGACTGTTCACAGAGCATGCAGCGCCAACAATGGAGCATATTTTAATCAAACAAAAAATATGCTGTTTTTAGCAAGAGATACCATTGACATTAATTTACTGGATTACACACAAAGGATGCAAAATTCAGACTACCCGGCATTTACTCAGCCTGTATTCTAAAATTAATGGTTTCCTCTAGTTTTGAAAATGTAGCTGTCGTTGTCAATTCATTAAGTACACCTGGACTACACTAAGAAAAAAAGATTAAATTCAACCTTCAGATCGACAGAAATATAGAGTTTCAGGTGGTCAGTAAAGTATCATTCTGTGCAAGCTTGTTTTTTACTTTTCACAAATTGTGATCATCAATTTTCAATCAAGCTAAGATTGCAAACATCAAACTGTCAAAACTCATAACCTTCTAATATTTATTGCTACAATGGTAATAATCTATAGAAAATGACAAATATCTTTTAAAAATGCCCAAAAATAAGCCATAATTACGGCTTTTGTTATAGAGTTTTTTAGACAATTTTAAGTCTTCGAATATATGAGCGAATATGGGTAACATATAAAGCATTTGTGGGTTTAGACCATGAGGGCTAAGACGTAGAAGCTCTTGAGGTCGGGCGGATCTTACTACTTGGTGATAAGTTTTCACAACTGTGTAGATTTCCCCAGACTAATCTGTATATCAATATAGATATATTTTATCATTTATGAAATTGTACAAATAAAGCAAATTTAGGAAATGATTTTGCATATTTTTCTGGTTGTTTTGCAAAATTTTATATTTTTCAATTTGCTATTGACGAATCTAATATTTTACTTTATAATAACACTTTACTGGGGCCATAGAAAAGACAACAAATATTTTCTTAACATTTATTTTTCTATTATCAGAAAGTTATTTTGTTTTATAACCCAGAAAAGGTAGTGGGGGGGGGAGTCATTTATTTTATGCATTTTCATTCTGAACCAATCCATGCACAAGCAGCTCTGAATTGCATGGGAATAGTATGTTGTTAAAGTGTACATTATACATACTATAATTTTTCTAATAATTTTAGCATTTTTTAAACGTAGAAATCAACTTAAAATAAACAAATATGCAGTACGCTCTCGATATAGTTTATGGTCTGTAAAATTAGTAAAGGATTAGCGTACATCATCACTCTATACACTATAACCTCATTATTGTGAAAGGAAAACACCTAAATCTTGAAAAGACGACATCTAGCGCCCTATTTGTAATTGTTAATTAATCTAATGTACCGTCGAAAATCGGGCAATGCAATCTTTGCATGGAAAGTCACTTGAAATTACGCTTACAGTCCTTTTAACATTGTTTGATACTCCAGTTGCTCTCATTACCATCCCTTGAAATAAAACTTTTCTCTTCTATAAAGCGGGGCGTTGGGACTGGGAGCTCCCACAGAGCCCTCCTGGGATACGCCTATGACGGGGGGGGGGGGACGGCTTTGGTTGTTTTCAGGGAAAGGGTTAAATAAGTTAATAAAATAGTTTTGTGTACACTGTACAATGTACACACTACACCATACAATAAACAGAAATAAAGATATCTTGATTAATGTTATTATATGTAGTTCAAGGCTTTTATACATTCTAGTAGAAGTATTTTCTGATTATATATACATTTATAAAACATATTTTACCAGTTGCTCCAGTATATTCTAGTAGTTGCTCCAGTATATTCTAGTAGTTGCTCCAGTATATTCTAGTAGTTGCTCCATTATATTTTAGTAGTTGCTCCAGTATATTCTAGTAGTTGCTCCAGTATATTCAAGTAGTTGCTCCAGTATATTCTAGTAGTTGCTCCAGTATATTCTAGTAGTTGCTCCAGTATATTCTAGTAGTTGATCCATTATATTCTAGTAGTTGCTCTATTATATTCTAGTAGTTGCTCCAGTATATTCTAGTAGTTGTTCCAGTAAATTCTAGTAGTTGCTCCAGTATTTTTTAGTAGTTGCTCTAGTATATTCTAGTAGTTGCTCCAGTATATTCTAATAGTTGCTCCAGTATATTCTAGTAGTTGCTCCAGTATATTCTAGTAGTTGCTCCAATATATTCTACTAGATGCTCTCTTATATATAATCTACCATGATGTGCAATTCTAATTCATTATCTGTATTAATAATATTATTATCTTAACTATTTGTATGTTGACCCAGCCGGGCTAGCCCGGTCAGTTCATTTTTACCTGTTTATAAATAAAGTAGTTGAATATCATTTGTTGATTAGAACGGACGTATACAGAGCCTTGAGTGTTGGCTAGAGATAGAGAGCCTTAAGATTTGGCTAGAGATTTAGTTAAATATGATCTCATTAGACTTTGAGTAAAGTAATCGTTAGAGTATTAGCATCTAGATTTGTTACATATATTCTACTAGCTGCTCCATTATATTCTACTAGTCACTCCAGTATATTCCACTCGTTGCTCCAGTATAAATTATACTAGATACTCCAGTATATTCTAATATTTACTCAATTATATTCTACTATTTGCTCCAGTATGTTCTACTAGTTGCTCCAGTATATTTTACTAGTTACTTCATTATATTCAACTAGTTGCTGCCTTATATTTTAATAGTTGATCCATTATTTTCTACTAGCTGTTCCCTGTTAATCTACTAGTTACTCCATTTTATTATACTAGTTGCTCCATTATATTCTGCTTGTTGCTCTAGTATATTCTACTAGTTACTCCATTATATTCTACTAGTTGCTCCAGTTTATTTTACTAGTTACTCCATTATATTCTACTAGTTGCTCCAGTTTATTTTACTAGTTTCTCTAGTATATTCCACTAATTGCTCCAGTTTAAAAATATATGTGTTTAGATGGATCTGGGGACCTGTAGGTTGCTCCAGTATAATATACCTCCAGTATCTGGGAATAAATGTGTCCGCACTTTCACTAACAGCGTTTACAGTGGAGAGATATATTGCCATCTGTCATCCAATGAAAGCTCAGGTGTAGTGTCATCCAATGAAAGCTCAGGTGTAGTGTCATCCAATGAAAGCTCAGGTGTAGTGTCATCCAATGAAAGTTCAGGTGTAGTGTCATCCAATGAAAGCTCAGGTGTAGTGTCATCCAATGAAAGCTCAGGTGTAGTGTCATCCAATGAAAGCTCAGGTATAGTGTCATCCAATGAAAGCTCAGGTGTAGTGTCATCCAATGAAAGCTCAGGTGTAGTGTCATCCAATGAAAGCTCTAGTGTCATCCAATGAAAGCTCAGGTATAGTGTCATCCAATGAAAGCTCAGGTGTAGTGTCATCCAATGAAAGCACAGGTGTAGTGTCATCCAATGAAAGCTCAGGAATATTGTCATCCAATGAAAGCTCAGGTATAGTGTCATCCAATTAAAGCTCAGGTATAGTGTCATCCAATGAAAGCTCAGGTGTAGTGTCATCCAATGAAAGCTCAGGAATATTGTCCACCCCAAAGAAAAGTCATATATATTGTCATCCAATAAAAGCTCAGGTATATTGTCATTCAATAAAAGCTCAGGTATATTGTCATCCTTTGAAACCTCAGGTATAATGTTATCCAAAGAAAACGCGTGTATATTGTCATCCATGAAAACTCAGGTTTATTGTCATCCATTATATATGTCTATCTGTTATCTAATGAAAGTTTAAGTATATTGTTATCTATCCACGAAAAAAAAGCTTATGAATTTCGCCAAATATTATCCATTGATAATATTTATATTTTTCCTGGGACAATGATTTGATTGAAAATGGCAGGATAAGAAGAATTATACCTTTTTGTCAAGATGGGACCTCTTCAATCTATTATCTTATTCACTCATAGAACTCTATTCATTTCCTGCGGGGTTCGTTAATTGCAAAATATTTAAGAAAAAGTTTAAGGTAAATTATAGATGTGAAAAGTTCTGATATGGTCTTGACTATCCTTCAAAGTAAACAAAATTTATAATTAAACAATGTGTTTCTTTGGTCTTATTATAATGACAACGGAAATACAGAGGCTTCAAGAAATGATGAAATCAAGTTCTGAGACGATTATACAAAGTTTATTCAGTTATACTATTTGCATTCTAAAGTACTTCCAATTAAAAAATTGATTTTTTCATTGGCAGCAATTAGTAGTAGTAGAAAATATCAACAAAAGTCTATTTTTAGGGCAGAAGTTGGTTTAGATTTTCATCAATTAGTTTAGAGATGTTTAAATTATTAAATTTGAAAGACTATTTGGCTCAAGGACTTCATTTGTAGAGAATTACAAGGATCTTATTCTGAGAATCAAAATGAGAATTTTAGAGGGAATATGAGCTTAGAGTTATAACAGAAAGTGAACAGAGTGAATTTAGAGAAAAGTTAACTGAGAGAATTGAGAAAGTTAAAGTTAACTGAGAGAATTTAGAGAATAGCAGTAATGAGAGAGAATTTAGATAATACAAATTAACAGAGAAAATTTAGAGAATAGAAGTTAACAGAAAGAATTTAGATAATACAAATTAACAGAGAGAATTTAGATAATACAAATTAACAGAGAGAATTTAGATAGTACAAATTAACACAGAGAATTTAGAGAATAGAAGTTAACAGAAAGAATATAGAGAATAGAATACACAAAGAGAAAAAAGATAATAGAAGTTAAAGAGAGTATTTAGATTATACAATTTAACACAGAGAATTTTGAGAATAGAAATAAACAGAGATAGTTTAGAAAGTAAAAATTAGCAGATAGAATTTCGAGAAGAAAAGTTAAAAAATAGAACTTTTAGAATAAAAGTTAACCGAAAGAATTTAGAGAATACAAGCTAACGGAGAGAATTTAGAGAATACAAGTTAACAGAAAGAATTTAGAAAATACAAGCTAACAGAGAGAATTTAGAGAATAGAGAATTGATGTATATATAATTGAGAAAGTTTAGAGATTGTTCGGTAACTATGAGAAAAAAAGTAAATAGCCAGGAAATAAAATATACAAAGAGTAATTATTCAAGATCAGAAAAATCATTGGGCTATCATTATGTAAGAATAGAAAATCAATTGAACAAAAGACAGCAAATACAAAAATTGATGATTAATTAAAACTCTAATTGAATATTCAGTAGAAAGGGATTTTTAAGAAATAAAAATTTCCCCCGATATAAAAATTAAAATTTTGCAAATCTGAAAACCGAAAAACAATTTTATTTTTCGGGTAAATTGTTTAGTGAGTCTGTCTTAACCGATCTCACGGCCAATGTTTTTACAAGTACGCCTTCCTGTGAGCTCTTCATGCCTTGAAATATATCTTCAGTTTTGTTAGTTTTGTTAAGTTAATAACTAAGATATTCTTTCTATAATATCTTAATCCTTTAAGGAGTTTTAACAGAAGAGGACAAGTTAGATTTTCTATAATCTTCGGGACAAATCCACATTCTGGTGCTAAAATATAACAAAACTAAAGTTAGAAACAAACACTTTGAATCAATGAAATCCTCATAAGTAGGGCTACAATAGTGTAATTGGGATGGTCAGGTAAACCAGAGGACTAAGGTCTAGTGACACTTCAAAATCAGTTCGGTCTTATTATCAGTGAACAAAATCAGTTAAGTACTGTACAACAGTGTGCTATACAGTACAATGTAGTATGAAGTAAATGCTCTTTATACATGAATATGTTGCAGTAAAATATTTTATTTAACATGCACCTTATAGAGTCATAAATATAAGCCATTGCATAATATGCAGGATTTAGTTTTTATTCTTCCTTGTTTTTGTTTGTTTGTCCCAGTGTCGTATAGTATAATTAAGAATGAAATATCAGGCATGATGTTTTTTTTTCTTCTAAAATTCAGAATTACTGAATTCCATAGATTAAGTATTTATTTGCTTTTTAAATAGTACATACATGGTATATTAATATTTATATTTTAAACTTGTTTAATTCTAATCGTTTTTCCCCCGAAATTTAAAAAAGAAGTGAAAATGGTTAATTTAAAATTGGTTAACCAAACACTAAAGACTAAACACGTGCAGCCGTAGTACATTTGAATTTCCGAGCCGGGTCAACCATTCCGTTCCCAGTTTGTACTGTATTGCCCGTACATTGGGTAAATAAGGCACTCAATAGGACCAGCCGGAGCAACAAGGTATCGGTCAGACATTAGGTTGAAATTACTTTTACTAAAGGGTCAGAGGTACGTGTAAAGAGCATTAATTTAATCTGTATAAGAAGCAACTCTTTTGATTTACAAAGAAAAGAAATTGAGCTTTTGTCACAAACAAAACTTTGCAAACTGATAATGTAAACCTTTCCTGTTTAAAACTTAGATTATTTGATCTATCAGAATTCATAGTTTGAAAGATCAAACTATGAGATCGGGTTGCAAGGATATAGGGATTAAAAAATCACCAGAAAAGATCCCATATCTCATTTTTTTCTCAAGTCCTTGACTAAATATTACACGATTTTCATCACTGCATTAGCTTTTGAAGTTTTAAATATTGGAATAAAGTACATTGTTTGTCCTGAGATTATGTAAAACAAAGTTATTTTATAATAATCTCAAAGCCTTCCAGGATCCAGCATCAGCCAAGAGTTTTTCTTTTAAAAACTGACCCTCTCTCTCCTCACTGAAAACTTTTCAAAGTACCTGACCGACTTGTATGCAGCTAGAGTTGTACTGTACCACTGTACTGACTTTACATGGCAAAACGAGAGGGTACATTGAATCATTAATGACCGACTGTGAACCCGCAACAGCAATATATACAATACACAGAAATACAATATAAGGAAAAACGTGACAGTACTAGGGAGAATTATGTGCCCTCCACACTATTAACTCCAGTTCATTTCATGAACCGGGCCGATCTTTAACTAGCTAGCGCAAACTGTATTAAACAAAACGGGACGGGACGCCAAATGAATAACACCCCCCCCCCCTAGTTGCGCCCCTGACAATTTAGTTAACAAGCTTTTTTTTTAAATCCATTAAACCGCCATGACAAGTGAACCATTAGGCCCAAATGTCCCCACGGAGCGTTATGAGTCAGTCTGAGGATAAAAATGAAAATCCACCAATAAAATCAGGAAATCTGAGAAATCAAATATAATGTACGAAAAAAAAGCATTTACAGAAATCTAACTTTTTAGAAAAAAGGAACAGAGAATCACCCTGTAGGTCTAGTAGTTCAATTGTTTAAACATTAAAAACCATACTGAAAGATGAAAATCGGAAAATTTCATAAAAAGCTTAAATGTTTATCACAAATATCTAAATTTAAAATGATATGGCTGAATAGTATTGGAATAGCTTTGATGCAGTTCTCAATAAAGAGATTTTAAATTAAAGAATTTGTTTCTAAATTTCTTCTGAACAGCTGCATCTTTTAAACTTAAAAGAAGTCTTTAATTCTTCATTTAAAGCTACATCTAGGTTAGAGTGCTTTGCTGTGAACTTTTATTTGCAACCATTGAGTATAGGGCAATAATACGTTCAATGCTTTATTACCTCACATCTTAAACTGCAACCAGTAACTACAACAGCTACATGGTACTGCAGTTATACCTTCTAAACTGCAACCAACTTCTACAACAGCTACATGTTACTGCANTCTCATCACTCAAACTGCTATTGGGTACTGCAGATATACCTTCTAAACTGCAATCAGATACTACAGCTGCTATTGGGTACTGTAGATATACCTTCTAAACTGCAACCAAATATTATAACAGCTCCTATTGGGTGCTGCAGATTTACTCGAGTGCATTTCAAAGAGAAAATAGAAACTTTTAGATTAATCTTGGATTATATAAACAATATTTAAATCTTTTGAATTTTATGCTTACACGGACGATGATTTTTAAATATTCTTAGTTTTTAAATTCATCATATAAAAGACCCATGGTGGGGAGGGGATGAAATCCGCTGGAAAATATTAGGATGTCCCTGAGTGCTCTGGAGAACTGTTATAATCTCAAGAACCCCTGGTATTTTTGAAAGTCACTCTTTACATTATTTTAATAATTGATTTGTTTAGTACATCTGTACCCCGTCACGAGCCAAGCGAATAATTATGTACTGCTGGATGTTTGCTATAGTGTACTGCTTCCCCTGGATCTTCCTTGTACATGTAGAGGACAGTTGTATTCAAGGCTTTGGAAAGGTAGGAAACAAAAGTACAGCTGGTGTCATAAAATAAAAAATTTAGAATCAGTTTCTCCTTTTCTTTTATTTTTGATATTTTTAATATTATGAAAACAGACGAAAAGCCATTTTCTGATTGTTTAGAAGTTAAAACAAATAAAAGAAAAAGTTACTTCTATTTTTTGTCGTCAAAGGGATCCTGTCGAATAGAGTTATTTATATTGACCCCCCCCCCCCCAATTAAAGAGTTACGTCTGATTAACAACAATACACTTAAGTACAATTTTATCAAAGCAATGAGGAAGGTATTTTGTTATTTTTAAACGTGTTAATTCTTTAATTTTATTTCTTATCTCTGTCGTATAAATCCGGGCAATTAAATCTTACTTCGGAACCACAATTTAAAATCTTCCATTTTTAGAGGAAAAACAAGAATATCTTCGTTAATTTTTGCCCAAATTGGAATAATTTTAAATCAATTTTTTTCTTTATATTTTTTTCCATTGCAAATTGTATTTTTCCTATCTCCCATAGATAATACGTTTTTAATAAGATTTATTTAAAGCAAAAGTTATTTTTAGTCCTAAGTGAGATTTCATGGTTTTCCTAGTATTATGGTATATTCACGATACCCGGACCGTCTACCTTCAAACCTTGGCGGCAACTGAGTCAAACTGAACTAAGGACTGCTTTAAAAATAATACACAAGTCGGTTAACTACCGACTGTCGGTTTAAATTTGAATCATTGATTCAAAATATAAAGATTCCAGAGAATTTGAATCGGTGATTCAAGATTAGAACCGGTGCGGCGACCTCTCAATTTCATTAATTCGGTCCCTGTGCAACCATTGCTCTATATTCATAAGTTCCGAACTCAAGGCTTTATGTCTACAAGAACTGCAGAAGTTTAAGGAACTGATTGTTTCCAGACTCTAATTTTCTAAAACCCATATCTTTGCAATTTGATAGTGTAAACCTTTGTTATTTCAAACTTTAGCTTTTTGATCTATCAGAAATCCAGGATTTCAGGTTGCAAATACAGTAATAGCCAGAAAACTGTAGATTAGGAAGACGACATTAAAGCAATACCGAAGTGCATTTTATTGTGTTACTAAGCAAATATCTATATAGATGTTATTTAATCAATTAGTTAGTGAAATGGGTCTGTAGACACAGCACAATTGCTGTGTCTTCTGTTCATTGGACTATTCAAAGACATAACTTGAGTCTAAAAGTCGACTTCCTATCCCAGAGTTTTCTGGTTATAACTGTATAAAAGGGAAAAATTAGAGATCGTTGTGAGTAATCAGCTGCTTTATCCTGGCCTTTAGAAATAGCATTAATTATTGGTGTTTATTTATTAATGATCCAATAATTAAGTCAATAGTGGAGCTGTATAGGATAGTCAGACCTCTATCTTTCACATACTCTAATGAAACTTTACTCTTATCACTCACACACTTGCATAAACCTTTACAATCATCACTTACAAACTCTAATGAAACTTTACTCTCATCACTCAAACACTTTTATGAAACTTTACTCTCATCATCCAAAAAGTTTTATGAAACTTTACTCTCATCACTCACACACTGTCATGAAACTTCGCTCTCATCACTAATACACTCTAATAAAACTTTACTCTCAACACTCACACACTTGCACAAACCTTTACAATCATCACTTACACACTCTAATGAAACTTTACTCTCATATCTCACACACTTTCATGAAACTTTGCTCTCATCACTCAAACACTTTTATGAAACTTTACTCTCATCACTCCAAAAACTTTTATGAAACTCCGTCATCACTCACACACTCTCATGAAACTTTGCTCTCATCACTCACGCTCTCTTTGAAAATAATGAAGTATTGTTTTCAGACTTTCGATAGGAGAGATTAAAAATTGTTTTCCCAATTCTTCTTCTTAATTTCCCTTGTAAAGTGTTCTATTTTGTCTAAAAAATGTTAATGAGATCAGTTGCCAAGCGAGGTTATTTAATTAAAACTGCGCATTGTATGAACAATTTAAATTTAGTTTAACTAATTTGATTAGTCCACTCCACATAGAGCTTAAAGCAAATGCACTTCAGATGGGATTTTGTATTGAGGGTTTCCTATTAATCTAAAACTTTAAACATTGATAAACTACTAAACATATGAAAAGAGCTGGGAACTTTTGAATGGTGGATATCGGGATTAATGCTTGATCCATTATTTTTCTTAATATTGAGATTAAATAACGCTTGTTTGAGTTGTTCTCCTCTTATTATTAATCTCCAGATTAATTAACCGATCGGGATTCTGGATATTCCATTCAAAAGTTTTCATCTCAGAAGTCAGAACTTATGTTTCATAATCTCGGAATTATGAATTGATCTTGATGTTCTGTTAACCGGCGTCGGATTACTTTAATTCCTTTTCAATATCCAGTAGTGGTCATATCCTGCAAGTAAAACAAATTAAATTTATGGATCAAACGTTCAAGATTAACGATACACCAAACTAAAGTTCCGAATTTTATAATAATAATAATAATAATAATAATAGTAATAATGGATGGGATGATATTTCTTGAGCTCCTGTCCGTCTAAGTTCTAATGAACAAACTCATTTGATGAGCTGAGTGTAAATTTATTAGTGGGAGTCAATCAATTAACTTGTCAAAGGAACTGAGTTTTCAACACAAACTCTTATTTTCTAATCCCTATATCTTCAGAACCCTATGTTCCAAACCTTTGATATTTCAAACTTAGATTTGGTGACCTAGCAGAATTCATAGTTTGAAAGATCAAAAGTCTATGAAATCGGGTTCCAAAGGTATAAGGATAAGAAAATCAGAGTTTGTGACAAAAACTCAGTTCCTTTGTCAGAAACTAAATTTTTAAATTTGATAAAAGTTGCACCTTTTTTCTAACATTTTTGTTCAATTTTTTTTTTAATTTGATAGATTTCGAAGTGCAAGTGGAAGATGAACAGGTCCTCGGTGTACTACAAGATCTTGTTCTTCTCTGACATAATCTTGTTCTACGTGATCCCCCTGGTTCTCACCAGTATCCTCTACTCCCTCATAGCTCTTGTACTCATCCGTTCAAGGAAACATTTTCTTAATTTTTACACACAAACATCTCAGATAATACATTTCAAATCACCTAATCCGATTTGATGTGTTTCAAACAAACACTTGTGGAACTTTTGTTTTAATGCGATCATTCCAACAACAAAGGGTTTTGAAAAGAAATGTATGGATTATTGATATTTATATATATGTATGTTCACTACAAATATATTTATTATATCGGATATTATAATTTATGCAACTGTTCCAAAGTTTTACTTTCCAAAATACTAAATTGAAAATATTTAAAGTTCCTGCTGCATCAGCTGCAGCTCTCCAAGCGGAATCAATGAATTAAGAATTACAATTTGACAGATGGTTGAATTCAAGTTTTGCAAGTTTCAGATAAAAAGTTGAATCGCTTAGTGGGAATTTCAAAGTGGGAATCATTTCCGAAGAAAAATAATAACAATTTCGTGGTGAAAGTGTTTAATCTTTCTTTGTCAGTTTAAAAAAAAAATATTTTTACATTAATTTCAAGTTACACTATTTGGAATTTCTATAATTTTTACCCCTGAGATAATATTTCTCATGGCTTAATATCTTGATGTTAAAAATCCACCATTACTGAAAAATCTGTGAAATAATATAATTTGAGAAAAGCTAACAGGCGAAGAGCCCTGTAAGCCTAGTGGCCCATATTTTGTTATCTGAAAACATTTTTATCAATGCACTTACTAAACTGAAGGTTTTGCTGTTTCCATCTACTTAAACTTTATTTCTTTTTCTAGTTTTATCCATATTTTGCAGTTTTTCTGAACCAAATAAAATAGATATTTACGGGCTGGAGAGTATTTTAATATGATAGATTATATTTTTTGCTGACCTTTCCTATCCAGGTTACGAACATAATAATAAATATGATGATGATTAATCAAAATATTTCAATATTTCTTCAACATTAAAAAATTCCAAGGATTAAGTAAAAAAAAAACGTTAAGAATACTATTTTTATAATATTTGTACATTAAGCTGACCTGAGCTGGGAACTTTTGAATGGTGGATATCGGGATGAATGCTTGATCCACTCTTTTTCTTAATCTCGAGATTAAATAATGCTTGTTCTCCCCTTATTTTTAAACTCCAGATTAATTAACCGGTCGGGATTAAGGATATTCCATGCTAAAGTTTTCAGCCTGAGCTGAAAACTTTAGAATGTGATATCTTTAATCCCGATCGCTCAATCTGAGTATCCAATGTACACATCACTTTTGATTCTATTCTTAATCCTAATTTTTGGATATCCCTACTGTATAAAATTTACGTTTAATAACAATTACAGATACAATGCTATATCGATTGAACTAATATCCGATCCGATCAGTTGTTCACAAGCCGGCTTTTAGATCATTTAAGCAAATATAAATTTAATCATGTTAATATGAACTTATTAAAAAATATATTTTATCACATTTTAGGACGGTCATCATTTTAAACGTTAGTCTTAAAAAACATTAATCCAAAACTTACATTTATTTAATCGATGTTTAGTTCAATTGACATGACACAATTAACACCAGAAAAAAAAACAGTTTTTTAAAAGTTAAAAAGTAAATTTTAACATGATACGCTGATTGGTTGAATTTTATACTTCATTCTTGGATATCGAATGCGTATTAAAATAATCTCGGGTTTTGTAAAACCAGGACATCAAGCATTAATCTTGATATCCATCGTTCTAAAGTTTTCAGCTCTGAGCGGAAAACATCAGAATGGTGGAGTTTCCAGCTCTGAACCTAGACTCAACTGTACATTTTCAAAGTGAATTCTAATGTATATTCTACATTAGAGGCGGGGGCTTTGAAGATTTTCAGCTCTCTTAATTATACATCTTGCTCTTGGATCTAGATAAGCAANATAGTGGTGTACACAAGGGGAGGGGGTCTGGATTACTAAGATCAATTGTTTCCAGGTGGTTTTATTTGACTTGCATTAAAAAGTAATGAATTTTCTCTTTTATTTAATGCTAGGCTATATTTGTTTTGTTTAATAATCCCTCTATTTCTAGAAAATAAACAGCTTAAAAGTTGAATATTTTGGTTGTCAGCTTGCCAGATATAAATCAAAAAGCTAGTTAAAACTCTGTTGGAAATTTTTAAAAGTTTAAAAGACCTAAATAAATGTTAAGATAATGATTAAACTTTTTTCGACTCTGGACATATTTGCACATTTGCAAAATTATCATTAATAATATTCAACATTTTCCCACAAAAAGAAGTCAAAAAATTGATCATTATAGAAAATGATCCTAATAACGCAATTTTTACATCTAAGTCAACAATGGACAAAAAAATTTGAAAATATGTCAAATTCGGAGATCATGTCAGATTAAAAAAGGTCACGTTATAAAATTAAATCCTACATAAAAAGAATCTATAATTTCTATTATGCAACAAAATAAATTTGCCTCTCTCACACTTCTCCGTAAAATCAAATTTAGCGGAGCTACGAGGTCACAAAGTCGCACCATTAATGTCGCATACAGTCCCTCTCCTTCTGTATAGTGAAATGCTGCAAGATTGATGCGAGTCTTGTGGCATCTGTTTTTAACCCTTAAATTAGATTAACAAAATGAAAAATATTTGCAAGAGATGGAATTGGGAGAAAAAACTGTTCATTCAGAACTGATTGAATTTATTATGTCCAGGTATGAGACCAAAGTTGAAAAAATAAATCAACATATTTTCTTCCAGAATAATTTGAAAACGTGATTCACACATTTTTCTAATCTAATTTAATTTAGAAAATTTCACATTCAAATTGTTTAATGAAACGTAATGTTCAAGTGACCCATGATGTAAAGAGGGGAATCCCTGATTCACAACAGTACCCTTTAACCCTTACACTACAGTTTAGACAGTAGGAGCAGGAAACTTTGTGACTTCTTAGCTCCTCTAGTTTTGATGTTACAAACAAGTTTAAGAAAAATTCTTACTTAACTACAGCTATAAATTAGAATTTTTCTCAATAGCTCTTCAATTCCTTCAATTTAGGAGTTATGATTGAAATTTACTCTAGTTTTAGGTGTTTAGACTTTTCCATATTTATTACAGAAATGCTTGTAATTGAAAAATTTCCCGGAATAAATGTGACAGGGTTTGCGTTTAGTTCACACAGTATGCTAGCGTACACTCTAATTTTACGACTTTTTACGCAGCATTTAAGGGAGATATAAACACCGAGTTATTTCGACTAGTACTATACTATAAATATAAACGGGTTTAATAATTAAACATGTGTTCCTCATCGTTGGGTTTACATTGATTATTATAAATTACTTAATTCTTTCTTTTCTTCCTTTGTGAGCTGTAAATAACGGTTTTCTGTCAGCTTGAACCTGTTATTGCTGTTTTATCAATTTACTATATGCTCTAGTGCATATTCTGCACTATCCCAACGGTAAAAAAAATTTTATTTGTTCCATTAAAACATTAAAAGGACTATTTAAACTTTTGAAAATTTTCTTTCTTAAGCAAATGGATATTACAATCATAGATAAATGGATAATTATATGAAAAATGTATCATGTTTGCTATGGTCTGATAACAGTGTCCTGTTGGAAAGCACATTTACAGGAATTCGTAGCACATGTATACCAGTCAGCCTAAATTTGTAGCACATTATTTAAACCGCGGCTCAAATTCTTTAAATTCCATCTCTGGACTTCGGTTTTGAACGTTATCATAATATATTCAAAATCTTACTTTTTGCCACAGTTCTAATATGATATAGTTCGAAATTAGAAAAATACGAAAATGAAGAAATATTGAATAAAGGAATGGAGAAATACTGACAAGTACAAGCAAGGCCAGAGTTCAGGTAAAATTAGTCATTAAATTTTATTGTCCCGGCTGGGGTTGAGCCGGGACGATAAAGTGGGATTAGATATGAGTGAGTTTAAAATCTGGACCATATTGTTCCAGCCACTTTGTTTGGCTGTTTCCATTTAAGAGATGTATAATTAATTCATAACTGTCGATGAGAGATGAAAGTAACTGAGTTTTTTCCAAATCTAGAATTTTCTATTGCCTATAGCTTTGCTACCGGATGGTGTAAACCTTTGATATTTTAACTTGGATTATTTAATTGAAAGCTTGAAATATCTTATTGGTATACGACATCGGGTTAAAAAGATATAAGAATTAGAAAATCAGAGTTTGTGGCAAAGTCTCAATTCCTTTAATGTGTTCAACATATTGACGATTGAGTCCAATATGGCTATAAAATGACTATGTACGACTGTGAGGCGGGATATTAAGAACTTATCTTATATCTTATATCTTGAACTTGACAATATTTGATAAATTCTCGCTTCTATCTCCAAATATCCTGCTTCAATCCTGGTCTAGGTACAATAAAAACTTCAAATAAATATTTGCAAATGAAAACTTTTTCGAGAAAAACACATTTTTGAGTGATCCTTTATTGAAAGCGTTCCTACAAACGAATCATCTGTTTTCTCTGCAGTTTGAAAATGTTTAACCTTTATACTCGTGGATTTCTAAAGCATGCACGGAATCAATAAACAGTTCTGATATTATCCAAAATATTGATGAATAATAAAAAAATGTTTTTTTAAAGATGAAAATCATTACTGTTTATTTTTGGACCTCGTGTTTTCTAGAAATACGTGTTTACCATTCCTTTAAAGTTTAAAATAATATTTGAATAGGTTATAAAGATGTTAGCTGCCGTCGTCATTGTATTTGCATGCTTGTGGATACCTTACAGGTATAGTTATATACATTAATAATAATAATAAGAATAATAAAAATCATAATATTAGGTCAACCCAGATACCTTACAGGTATAGTTATATACATTAATAATAATAATAATAATAGTCATAATATTAGGTCAACCTAGATACCTTACAGGTATAGTTATATACATTAATAATAATAATAATAATAAAAATCATAATTATAGATCAACCCAGATAGCAATGATCAAGCAAAGGAATCGAGTTTTTTCTACAAACTATGATTTTATAATTCCCATACCTTTGCAATCCAATTTCATAGAAATTAGATATTTCAAACTATGAATTCACCAATAAAGGTTTAGGTTTTTTGCCCCAATCTCTATTTTCTAATCCCTATATCTTTGCAATACGATGTTGTAGTCTGTAGACCATTGATATTTCAAACTCAAATAGTCTAGTTGCAATAATATTGGGAATCAACAATTTATGCGTAAGCACTTGATACCTTTGGATCAATATTAGTTTCTATCAGTCTGACTCTGAACTCCTAATGTATACACAAACCCTTTCCTTCTCACCTCACGTAAACTCGTATTGGACCATAACATATCTGTCACAAGGTGATATACAAGATTTATTCCAAATAGGGAAATATTTAGTTCTCCCATCCCCTCTAGAGGTAAAAAATAGGAGGTATTTTAAAGAAAGTTTGCGTTTGTGGCAACAACTCAGTATTCTTTTTTTTGTAGGCGGATGCGTTTCAATAAAAAAGCATAATGTAAAGATTAATAAAGATTGATGAATTATAAACCAACATTGAATTTAAATTAAACAAACCAAACTCATGTATCCCTTGTTTGTTTTCCAGGTTGTGATAATTACAATTATATTCGAGATAAAAATGATAATTATATTGTAAAGGGTTATCTGATAATAATGATAATTTTGAATATACAAACATCTAGATAATAATGATAATTTTGAATATACAAACATCTAGATAATAATGATAATTTTGAATATACAAACATCTAGATAATAATTATAATTTTCAATATACAAACATCTAGATAATAATGATAATTTTCAATATACAAACATCTAGATAAAAATAATAATTTTCAATATGCAAACATCTAGATAATAATTATAATTTTCAATATACAAACATCTAGATAATAATGATAATTTTCAATATACAAACATCTAGATAATAATGATAATACAAACATCTAGATAATAATGATAATTTTCAATATACAAACATATGAAAAACCAATTGATAAGGATAAAAGGAAAACTGTGAAAAAAATGCAAAAGTTATTTGTTTTATATTGTACAGACTACAGAGTGTATAACAAGATATATATTCATCTAAAAAACGGGGGTTTCTTTCCTAAATAAAATATGAAATATTTGCAAAATATAATAATATAAACTAACAAACACAAAATTCAGAAAAAGCTGGTAAACAATTAAAAAAATAATAATATAAAATAAAAAATAAATAAAAAATACAAAAGAAAAATATGTATTTATTCTGTATTATAATCTTATATCAATACTTTTAGCTTTGAGACATTTTATAAAAACAAAGTTTAACAATAATAAAAATAAAAAAAGAAATATAAATAACATTTTTCCTCCAAAGTTTAGTTACGCTAAATTGTTTTGAGGAAAAAATTGAGCATTTTCCTCAAAATCATATTTGTAATCCATATTCCTTTACAACTCTTGAGATTGGAAGTTTTGTGTTTATTTATGTCTTGTTAATTTTAAACGCTTCATCTCCATATCAAATGGGGGCACTTTAACTGCAGGGTATGACCATCACGGGATATTGGAAATGAATTAAATTAATCCGCGCGAGATGGAGATCAATTCTAGATTCTGAGATTCAAATCACAATAGCTCTAACTTCATTGCAATATTTTAGTTTAAAAATCAACAATTACTAACCAAGGCTTTAGATGTGTTTGTTGTGTTTCTTCAATATGAATCCAATCCAATTGAGTTTTGTCTTTTACAATCTTTAAACTTACAGAGTTGCCTTTTTATACTTTTTCAACTGCCAAAAAAGTCTCTCTTTTGAAATCAACTTTCATCTGTCTCTTCTCAAATACTGCAATCAGAAAATTGATCAAGGGTTAGAACAAAAAATCACGTTAAAATCCATTTTATCTGATTTGCTAACCAGGGGTATACTGGTTTACAACACACTGGCTGGTATGGTCGGATACCCTATCTATATGGATCTATGGTATCTCATGTTCGCCAAGGTAGGTGTTCATGTCAGATAATATCAGTGACATGATAATATCAGAAACATGATAATATCAGAGACATGATAATATCAGAAACTGCAGATAGTGTTAAAAACATATAGTTTCAGAAACAGATAGTATCAGAAACAGATAATTTCAGAAACAGATATTATCAGAAAGAGATAGTTTCAGAAATAGATAGTTTCAGAAACAGATAGTTTCAGAAACAGATAGTTTTAGAAACAGATAGTTTTAGAATCAGATAGTTTCAGAAACAGATAGTTTCAGAAACAGATAGTGTCCGAAAAAGATAGTTTTAGAAAAAGATAGTTTTGGAAACAGATAGTTTTAGAAACAGATAGTTTCAGAAACAGATAGTTTCAGAAACAGATAGTGTCCGAAAAAGATAGTTTTAGAAAAAGATAGTTTTGGAAACAGATAGTTTTAGAAACAGATAGTTTCAGAAACAGATAGTTTCAGAAACAGATAGTTTCAGAAACAGATAGTTTCAGAAAAATATAGTTTCAGAAAAAGATAGTATCAGAAAAAGATAGTTTCAGAAACAGATAGTTTCAGAAACAGATAGTATCAGAAAGAGATTTTATCTGAAAGAGATAGTATCAGAAACAGATAGTACCATAAGGGATAATTTCAGAAAGAGAGAGTTTCAGAAACAGATAGTTTTAGAAAGAGAAAGTGTCAGAAAAAGACAGTGTCAAAAAAGTTAGGGATTTGAACTCCCCCCCCCCCTGGATCTAAGACTATGTTTATTCTGCTTTATTCTGGTTCTCACTGTATTAAACAACAGTCTAAATATAAATCCCAATAGAACTTTTCATATTTATCTAGCTGGGGCTTTTAATTTTCATCTGTTACAAAGTGTAACATCCTTAGCGACTTTTTAAAAAATACATAAAAAAGATAAAATTCATTTTATTGGTAATGACTAAGTAGTACTACAGTACTATCTGAAATGTTATCTCTGTATGATTAATAAAACTTTAAAATGTTAAATCTCCTAATTGAGAAATATTTTATATCAACATAAATTTTAAAGTTATTTATTTTTACAAAGCCACATATTTATTCACATGCTAAAAATTATTCAAAAGGGAAAAGGCCCATTCATTTGAAGTTCCCGCATGGAAATAAGATAAGATTTGTATAGACCTGTGCGTACATCAACAGTGCAGTCAACCCTATTCTCTACAACGCGATGTCAACAAAGGTATATTCTAGGAATCTTTTCGCATCATTAATTTTATTTTCCGATTATTTTAATATTCAAAGGGACAGTCGTCGAATTTTAAGGATCTTTCTTTTTAGAGAGTTGGGTTCCCTTTTCACGTTGGGACCGTTTAAACCTTCATCAGCTTATATTCTTTCAATTTTACTCTTTTTTCTGAATAAATCCACAATCACTTTTATACAGAACTTACAATTATCAATTATCAATTTTCTGATAGAAAAACAAGGATTTCTTCTTAGTTTTTATCAATATTTTTTATCTAACTATTGTATAAAATTTAAAAAATGTTTATGTTATTTCATATTGGTATATTAATTATTGATAGAAATATTAATTGAATATTCTTAGTTCCGTCGGGCATTCAAACGTATACTGTCTTGCCCTCCGGACTATACTGTTCCAGTCTCACATCATCATACTGCTCTAGCAGCCAGGTACATGTACACACATTCAACTAAACATGTACACACATTCAACTAAACTTGTACATACATTCAACTAAACATGTATTCAACTAAAAACATGTAAATACGTTCAACTAAACTTGTACATACATTCAACTAAAAACATGTAAATACGTTCAACTAAACATGAACAAACATTCAACTAATCATGTTTAAACCATTCAATAAACATGTACAAAAATTTAACTAAAAATAGACATGTACATTCATGTACATAAACATCAAATAAACTTGTTAACCATGTACAAACATACAGCTAAATATTTATAAACTATGTAAAAGTGTACGTACATTCAACTAAAGTTTTACAAACATTCAATTAAACATGTACATAATAGCTGTACAATTAGTTAAATTGCAGGGTTGAGAGGAGGAACCAGGAGAGAATAAGACAGCAGTCGTCTTTGCACACAGAACCCACAAGATACAACCACGTGCATCGTCAAAGCATGGAAACAAAGTTCTAATTTCACAAAACTTGGTTTGCATGAAAAAAAGAAAACAACTTCCTAATTCTTTTAGTCATGCACATTATTCCACAAAATAATAACATATATTCTATAAACTAGAAAAGGAAACAATAACAACTCAAAATAAATTCCTTACTTTACAAATAATAGGCTGGATTAGTTAGTATAAAAACATCTAACAATCTTGTTTGAAAACAGTTTTCAAATCATTAGGAGAAACAAAATCATTAGGAGAAAAAAAATTAATTTCATTAAAATATGTTATTGTTATAATTCTTATCAGATTACAGGCTAAAGGATGTAAGGCAAGGAAAGTCATATCAGAAGTGTACACATCTTTAGTACAGCAGTGTACTGTCTCTGGGCGCTAATGTAAACACAAGACGGATGTCGAAGCCTAACATGGGATCCATCATTCACATAAAAAATCAATGAAATATTCTGGTCATAGGAAATTATTATGTGAATTATCAATATTATCAAAATTTAATGCTTTTAACTTCCTCGGATACTTAACGAACACTGATGCATCTATTATTGTTTACAAATTCCGCCCAGAGAGAACTGGTTTCAATTTTTACACAGAGTATACGCAACTGTAATTGACTTTCCTTGCATTACATTCTTGGGTTTGTGGGGATTAAGGGAACAAAACTTTATGTATTTTTAACATTCTCCGTTGCCACAAATTTTTTTCTTCTGATTGTCACCTTATAAAAAGGGACACTAGAGATTTTTTTATAGGTCTTTGCCACAAATTCAAATTTTATACTCCCTATATCTTGGCAACCTGATGGTTTAAATCTTTGATATTTCAAACTTAGATTATTTGATCCAACAGAATCATTTGTGAACCAAAAATCTGAAGTTATATTATCAGCAAGATTGAAATATTAACTTACTATAGCTTTCAGGGCGCTTCACTCCCATGTACTATTTCAAATGTTAATTGTTGTTCTATCTGAGAGCATCGCCTCTTTGTAAAATACAAAACAATGAAAACAAAAGTTCGCGGATTTAATAACATTTTTTTCGTGGATTTTCAAACTTTTACGAAAATCAAAAGTTTTGGAGGCAATTTTTTTGTAGTTCTGAGCATTAATAAACCTTTTCTGGGATCATGTGGATGTCCCACAAAAAAATTCGGGCCCGATCTCTTCAACCGTTTTGACGTTTATCAGTTACAAACAAACAGAGAAACAGACAAGAAAAGTATAGATGTGTGGTATTTGAGTTGGCTATATGACTATATGCTATAATTTCAAATTGCAAATATTAAACTCTGTCTACACATATTTGAATTATATGCATTTATGCAACTCGGTGTGCAGTGAGAGGGGGGGCCGGGGGATGGGAGAAAATTTTACAACATAAAGATTTGAAATTATCTGGGGTATTCTTAATTGAGGTTGAGAAATTTTTTTGTCATTTAAATGTGAACAATGTTCAGATATTACGGATAATGAATTGTTTTGAAAATGATCAAAATAATTAATGAATTGATTGAATTTAATGAATGACGTAAATGAAAAGAAAATTTGATTAAAAATATTTCTAGTGAATCTGTTTAATGTTAGTCATGCTTAACAGCCAACACAGTAGAGACAGTTCTAACTTCTCCTTGTGATAAATGTTAATCTCAATGTATAAGATTACCCTTATGGAAAAAGCAATCATAGCTGAAGCTGGAAAAAAAGCAAAAAAAAATTAAATCTTCTTTGAAATTTATTGTTTTCGTTTGTGGAGTTTTTTTCTATGATTAAAGGCACTGGAAGCGTAATTTCAAGTGATCCTTAATGAAAAGGTTTCCAGGGTATTGTATCAAGCATTGTCTCTTTGATTGGAGGGTCGTTTAAAATTACTCTTAAAGTCCTTTTTATGAGAAATATGCCCTAAACTTTCCATTGTATATATTTCAGGATATTGGAAATAGTTCTTCACATTAAAAATGGCTAAAATTCAATTTCAAAACAAATTATGTTTACTCGCGTCATCTATAATATTCTGAGCTATTCTTTGTATTATGTCATGTTGTGTCAAGCTTATGATGCAAGGAAAGTTATTTCAGAGGTGTACGCATCTTTTGTACTACAGTGTATAACTGTCTCTGGGCGGTAATGTGAACACAAGACGGATGGCACAGCCTGACATGGTATCCATCTTTCACATAAAAAATCAATGAAATATTCTGGTCATTGGAAACATTATGTGAATTATCGAAATTTTCAAAATTCAATGACTTTATCCTTCTCGGATACTAAACGAACACTGTTGCATCTATTCTTGTTTACAAATTCCACCCTGAGAGAGAACTGGTTTCAATATGTACGCTGACTATACTCAACTGCAATAAACTTTCCTTGCATTATAACCTTGGTTGTGTGATTTATGTTCACATTGCTGTAAAAAAAATCCAAAAAAATTTAACTTTTTTAAAAATGTTTTATGTTTCATTATCTTAACTAATTAAGGTTCCACGTTCTAAGTAAACCGGACTCGAGTATTTATGGTAAAAGTTTCGAAGTTTTAGTCCTTGGTATTTTTACACAGTAATTTGTTTTATGTCTACTGAATTCAGGAAAGGCAAATTTTACAAAAATAACAAATTTTATCTTCGATAACAGAAATTTAACTCGTATTGGATTTTATGTGATTTTTTTTCATGGGTATTTTTTAAACCGATCTAGGGGAGATAGACAAAAAAGAAGGGCGCAACTGGGAGAGTAGGGGGGGGGGGGGTCGCCCGTTCCTATTCACCAAGGTAGAAGGCCACGTCTCAATAGTAAAAAAGATTGAAAAGGAGGATATTGTTTACGCGGGTTCTAAAGTCTGATCAGCACTTAGTTTGTTTACAATCCTCCAAGAATATGCATCACACTTTGTTTGTTAACAAAGCACATAGATTTAGCCTGCTTATAAAAAGTACCAATAATTTTTAAGACAGGGGCAACTTTGGGCTTTGATTTTGCCCCGTGTAACTCACTTATGATTTTCTGTAGCCCTATACATGTACATTTTAGTACAATAAACCATTTGTTGTTAGCTTTAGTTTTTAACGAAGTAATTCGCAAAATTCTCATCGATTTTTAAAATTGTTTAAATCACAGTGAAAGGTATCATCAGGGTTCCAGTTTGTAAACAAAGGTATCATTGTTCCAAATTGTAAACAAATCAAATGTATAAAATAATTTTTTTTTTTATTTTGCGATTTTTGTGGAATCCTTAACAAGTCTAAAAACCTAAAATACGAAAAACTTTTGAAAGCTGACAATCATGCAGCACACAAAGACACTGAACCCATGGCTCTCTAGTCTCTAGGTCGGTTTATATAGAATCCATAATAAAGTTGACTCGAGTGATAGCAAATATTTACTTTATAAAATCTTTATTGTTGCTGTCCTTATTATTTTGTTAATATTTGTAGAAGTAAAAAACAAGGGCATGGGCAGGAATAAACCACTGCACACACTTATCTTTCTTTCAGAAAAATGTTGCAAAAACTTTATCAAATATTTCCATGAATTTAGACCCAAATATTTTATTTAGCCAATATTTTTCAATATTTCAGTTTTATGATTTCTTCAAAACTCCGTTCTTTCACAAGTGATCACCCAATTTATATAATTTATACCCTATTAATGTCCAATGTCCATGCCCTGAGAAATGGATTAATGTAATATTGTTACTATGAAATAAATGTATGCATTAATTGTTTTATTTTGCTTAGGTGAAAACTAAGGAACAGTTTTCTAGACAAATTCTACTTTAATGACGACCTAAACATTAAACATAATATCTGAAAGGCAAATTTTATCTTTTGCCCGAATTCCTATCTTAAAATGACATAATAAATATTCTTGCTGACAGAAGGTTCCAGTTGCGGATAACTGAGACTAAGAACAAGAGTCTGCATATATTTCATACCGTCGTCTTTGAAGTCTCATAATAATATACACCTATTCTATATAATAAAGCTTTTCGCTCATGTATATTTATAAGTATATATGTATATGTATATATATATGTATATATTAACATAACATTATGGTATTTAAAATTCCACGGGCAACGCAGGGTACTTCAGCTAGTGTACGGATAAAATACGAAAGTTATCTTTAATCGCTCTTATTAATAAAATTTCATTTCTGTGAACATTTTTTTGGTAAAATAGTTTTTTTTTACATAGTTTGGATTGAGGTGAATGAAGGTAATTAGATAAACTCATTATCCAAGTAAATTGGTATAATTACTGGGCACATTTTCTCACAGATTCTTGCCAAAAGGTTAAACAGAAAGTGTCACAGTTCTCTTCAGACTATTTGGTATAAAGACACTGTCAGTGTCCGTGTAATATCAAATTATCCTCCATTTAAAAAAGATTGGCTGCCAGATTAACAACAGTACCCTTAAATACACTATAAGTACATATAGTTGTTTTTGCGAACGTTGTGAATAGAATATGCCTCGATTAATGCTTGAAATAATAATTGACAAAAACCATGTTATTTCAGTTTTCAATAAAGCTTAGGATATATTTTAAAATTACAGAGATCTGTTATATTTATGTCTATTCAGGGAGAATTCTCAAATGTGTAATGTGTGAAAGACAAGGAACTGAACACTAGCCACAAACTCTATTTTTTAAATCCCATATATCTTTTTAAAATGATGGTGTAAAACCTCGATATTTCCAATTTAGACTATACGTTCAAGCAGAATTCAATAGATTGAAATAACGAAAGTGTGCCAAATTCCAGGTTGCAAAGATATATGGATAAGAAAGCTATGCTCTGTTGCAAGTGTTCCGATCCTATAAAAATTGAAGTGTGAGAGAGAGAAAGAAAAAAATGGGTTTAAAAATTTAAAAATTCACATGATAAGACACATTCAATATATAGGATTTTCCACGTAAGTGGATAATATGTGCTTAGAGAAATTGCGCGCAGATGAAAGCAACAAAAAGTAAAAATTACAAAAGTTTGAAACCCGGTACAAAGAGTTCTTATTTTTTATTCAAAGGGACAAACCGGCTATGTAAGGTAGTTGAACTGAGTATGCAATGTTGCATGGACAAATTCTTTTGGATTCCTTTGAGACATATAAAACTTTTTAAAGTTCTGTATATCCTAGGTTTGACGTTCAAAATCGTAATTTTGGGTGGATATGTTTTTAGAATTGTTTTATTTTTTTAATTATTAAATACGCCGTGACAAAAATGTAAACAAAATTCTACAAAAAACTAATTAGTTGTTAAGGAGCAGTTTGAGAAAATAAATATTAACTCTTATCATCGAAAATAAGTAATCTTATTCAATTATTAGTTTCTATAATTATTATGTTTCTTTAATCACAAAGATTTTCTGCAGATTTTCTGGAACTTTTATTAAAATGGCTTTTAGGGCGCTTCGCGCGCATCTTCTTTTTTGTTCAGTTTTTAGTTTAAAATTTTTTCAAAAAATTTGCGGATTTCATAATACTTTTTCGCGCATTTTCAAAATTTTACAAAATTAATTACTTTAAGATAAAAATACCAAAATTCAAAATATATTTCTTCATAGTAGAATCCACCATAGTTTAAAGAATCGTTTAAATCAAACATTTCAAATTTTAGTTCATTAAATTGATTTGACTTGTTTTCTTATGAAAAGTTTACAAAAAGCATCGCGCTTAAAAGCATCAATTCAAGTATTTCACAAAACTATTGTGTTTTGTGAATAGTGTGGTAGTTTAGTTAGATTTGTACAAGATACACCTGTAAAAAAAATTCTCTAACAAATTTTTTCTATGAAACTGCAATATAGTTAAATTCACAAGTCACGGAATTTGCGAAATTTATAAATCAATTAGAGATTATTTGAACGAAAAGGTTTTTGGTAGATTTAAAAGCCAGATATTTTTCATTAGAGACCAAACTGTGGGGGATGGAGACAGAATGTCGGAGGCTTGAAGACCAAACGAAAGGCCCAGAGATGGTTTTAAGGGACTTGGAGGGAGATCATACCATATTGTATCAGAAGGCTTTGGATGTCATTTGGCGGGGCTCATGGCGGCCAAGCACCCCCTCCCTCGTAAGATGTACATTCTATTTTTAAAAGTATAGCATTACCCAATTAGTAACATGCTTTTGAAATGACCTATAAAAATATTCATTGGTGTTAGGTTAGATCCCAAGCGCATCTTCCCCAGTCACAACTTCCCCGAGACATTCTTCCCCAACAGCAATTTTCCCAACAACCAATTTCCCCAACAACAATTTCCCCAATTACTAATTTCCCCAACAGCAAATTCCCCAACAACAATTTCCCCAATTACTAATTTCCCCAACAGCAACTTCCCCAACAACAATTTCCCCAATTACTAATTTCCCCAACAGCAACTTCCCCAACAGCTTCCCCAACAGCAACTTCCCCAACAACAATTTCCCCAATTACTAATTTCCCCAACAGCAACTTCCCCAACAACAATTTCCCCAATTACTAATTTCCCCAACAGCAACTTCCCCAACAACAATTTCCCCAATTACTAATTTCCCCATCAGCAACTTCCCCAGCAGTAAAATATCAAATATTTCCGTTTTTAACACTATTCCAATAAACAAATGCGCAATTTAAAAAAAAAACTTTTTGATTGTGAAAAAATCAGTTGGATTAGAGTCGACAGTGGGCAGAACACTGTCCTCGAAGAAGAGAAATGTTCTGGTGGATTCCAATAAGTATGAGTACAACCATATACAATCAATGTCAAGGGACAAATCTAAATCTAAATTGCTGTTGGGGAAATTAAGAATTTTACTGCATGGGGAAATTGGTGTTGGGGAAGAATTGCTGTTGGGAACATTAGTGACTGGGGAAGTTAGTGTTGGGGAAATTAGCGGTTGGGGAAGTTGCTGTTGGGGAAATTAGCGGCTGGGGAAATTGCTGTTGGGAAATTTGTGACTGGGGAAATTGTGCTGTGGAAGTTGTGCTGGGGAAATGACCTAACACCAAAATATTGCTCATCCGACCAAAAAGTATTGCAGTTGCACCAGACCTACTAAAATATTGCTTAAAGTACTGGATCATGAGACTTTTGCTCAACCGACAGTATATATTGATCAACTGCAACCTAACAATAAATTGCTTGTCCTTAACCTAAAATTACTGCTAATATCTAACATACCTTATAAATTTGTACTCGATGGACATAGAAATATTGCTCAACCTCAACATAAAAATATTCCTCAACTGACATTTATAATTGCTCAATTTCGACCTAAATTATATTACCCTTTTAACTTTACCTAAAAACTAAAAATATTGCTTATCGACCTAAAAATATTGCTCATCTAACATAAACTTTTGCTCGACCTAAAAAATTACCCTGCAAACATTTAGTCTCCGACAAACCGATGAACATATAAAGTCCAGAATTATTTACCCGCCAACTTCGAGCTATCGGCACATATAAAGTCGGTAAAAATGTTTCCCTATGGGTATTGCTCATCCGACCTAAAAAAATTGCTCATCCCACCTAAAAATACTGCTCATCCGACCGAAAATATGGTGGATCCGCATTTGAACTACTGCCGTTTGAACTATGGTACGTTTGAACTATTGTTCGTTTGAACTATTGTTCATTTGAACTACTGACATGCCGTCATATCCTGTAGTTTAAATCAACGCATTTCTTGCTCATTTGAACTATTTTTCTACCCCAATTCAGTTTTAAAATTTTTTTTTATAATCTCCATAAAATTATATGACAATTAATTAGATAAATATTACACAGAATGAACATATATCTGAAGGAGCTGATATGTTGAT